>NW_010357333.1:46366-52694 GCF_000414095.1 Morus notabilis
TATATTATATTATAATATAGTCGTAATTTTTAATTATCCACAGCAATTCAACCTCATAATTTATCAAACGCTATTACATTAATTTTGAAACCGGCACAACTATTATAATTACAGTTTAACAAACACTCAGCTACTTTTTATAGCAGCTGTTTCTTCCTTCAGCATAGTTAAAAGTAAGTTTTCTAAATCTACAGCACTACCAAACTAAGCCATCATCTAGTCCCAAAATAAAACGCTACCACATTGATAACTCTAAGAAATTAGAGTTATCCAACGGTTTTCTAGCTCAAAAGTTGCGTGACCAAGAGTGATTTTTTTAGTTTCTTGTGTGTTTTAATTTAGATTTTTATAGTTTACACTTACTATGGCTTAACTCTATACTTGTGCTCTTCTTGAAGTAAAAGTTGATGATTTTGAATTAAAAATAGGAAGAAAGTCGACTAAGACTGTGTGTGCGCTTTGCAAGAAATTCCTGGGCTAAATGATGTGGCATTCTGGCAACATTCTGGGAACAGCTGGCATATGAATAACGTCAGCGCACTACTTAAAGAAAGCAGACAAAATGGATCCGTGTGAGCTGGTTGAGCAGGTGTCATTGTGGTCCAATGCACACATCATCAAGTGACACCTCAGCCCTTGTTGCCCTAGAGAGGAATGTTTTCTAAAAACAAGGGCAGCCGCCAAAGAGAAAAGGAGGAGAGAGACAAGGCTGAAAAATAAAAGAAGATAGAGAGTATTCCCTCTGGATATACACAGAGCATCCCTCTCCAGAAAACACACAGTGCATTACCAAGAGAGGGAAAAGCATAGTATGAGAGCTGAGAAAGAGAGGAAATACAGAGAGTACCCATCTCCAGAAAACAAAATTCAGAAACGTGAGGGAAGGGAAAAAGGCAGGAGGTTAAACGTAGTTTTGGCCGGACAAAGAGGAATCCAATATCCAGCTAAAATTCATTCTTCTTTCTGTTAGCTTAATTCTCTTTTGTTATTTAGCTATTAATTTAGCTATGGATTATTCTGGAACTTCGAATCTTGTAAATCTCGTTATGAACTAATTTGTTTTAGCTAGGTTTGGTAATGGAACCAAGATTGTGAGAATGACAATTTATTTCTGAGATGCTATTAATTTACTATTCTTGTTCATTCATGTGTGTTCATGCCTATTTCTACTCTTGACTAGCCATCAATTTTAGGATACAAGATTAAGATTAATACTAGAAGGGTTAGTTTTAATCGGATCTAACATGAATGATGCTTGTTTAATCATGAAAAGTAAACAACAAGGCTTAGCAGGAGTGGGAGTCATGAAAAGGAAACAACAAGGCTTAGCAGGAGTGGGCAGTAAGCAAATGCCAACATCTTTGTCCCCCAACCGATACTAATAGATGACAGAAACAGGGCTATTCAAGATTACGCTATGCCCATTTTACATGGACTTAACCCCGGAATAGTGAGGCCAGTGATTCAGGCGCCTCATTTTGAGCTTAAGCCAGTGATGTTCCAAATGCTCCAAATCGTGGGCCAATTCAGTGGCATAGCAACTGAAGATTCTCACCTCCATCTTAGACAATTTATGGAGGTGAGTGATACTTTCAAGCTAGCAGGGGTGACTGAAGATGCATTGAGGTTAAAGCTATTCCTTTATTCTTTAAGGGATAGAGCTCGGGTATGGCTGAATTCTTTGCCTCCAGATTTGGTGGCAACATGGGATGATTTGGCAGAGAAGTTTCTCATGAAATACTTCCCTCCAACCAAGAATGCCAAGCTAAGGAACGACATTACCTCCTTCTAACAAGTAGATGGGGAGTCATTATATGAAGCATGGAAAAGATTCAAGGAGCTATTGCGGAAGTGCCCTCATCATGGGATCCCCCATTAGATTCAAATGGAGACATTTTGGAGAGGATGGCCAACAACAATTATTAATGGCCAACCGAGAAACTTAATGCGAGGAAGGCTACTGGAATTCATGAAGTTGATGCCATCACTGCACTCTTAGTTCAAATGTCATCCTTGACGAATATGGTAAAAGTATTAAACATGCCGGCAGGGGTAAATGCTGTGCAAACTACTGGATTCTCTTGTGTTTTGTGGAGAGGGCCACTTGTATGAAGATTGCCCATCCAACCCAGCCTCTGCTTAATATGTTGCTAATTTCAATAGGAGCAGCAATCCTTATTCGAATCCTCACAACCAAGGGTTGTGCCAACATCCAAATATGGCTTGGAGTAACTAAGGAGTGGGTTCTAGTGGAGCTAACGCTTATTATAGACCCACATATCCACCCGGTTATTTACATCAACAACAAAGAACACATGCGGATTAATCTAGCTTTTTGGAGAGTTTGCTAAAGGAATTTATAGCAAGGAGTGAAGCCAAAATCCAAAGTCATGATGCAGCATTGAGGAATTTAGAAAATCAAATGGGTCAGCTTGCTAACTCTTTGAACAACCGACCTCAAGGTTCTCTCCCAAGCAACACCAAAGATCCACGTAGAGAAGGGAAAGAACACTGCAAGGTTATTTCACTAAGGAGTGAAAAGGAGTTGGAGCCAAGGACAAGACCTCAGCTGTACAAACAGAGCCCACTTCAATCTAAGAGGAAGAGCAGCAAACTCCGCCACAAGAAGAACAACGAAGGAAGCAACAACCAAATTTTGACGTCCAGAATGCTGCAGCATTTCCGCAACATTCTGGAACAGCAGAAACCAGTAATAGCAGTAGCAGCCGACCACCTCCACCTTTTCCACAACGCTTTCAGAGACAGCAACAAGATGGACAATTTCGCAAGTTTTTAGATGTTTTGAAGCAGCTACACATCAACATACCTCTGGTGGAAGCCCTAGAACAAATGCCAAGCTACGCCAAGTTCACGAAAGACTTGGTCACTAAAAAAGGCCGATTTGGGGAGTTTGAAATGATGGCTTTGACAGACGAATGCAGCGCCATATTGCAAAATAAGCTCCCTCCCAAGCTGAAGGATCCGGGAAGTTTCACTATCCCGTGTTCAATTGAAAACCAATATTTTGGTAAGGCTTTATGTGATTTGGGAGCTAGTATAAATTTGATGCCGATGTCCATTTTTAAAAAGTTGGGAATCGGGGAAGCATGGCCTACCACAGTGTCTTTGTAGCTCGCAGACAGATCTATTGCAATTCCCGAAAGAAAGATTGAGGATGTACTAGTAAAGGTGGACAAGTTCATTTTTCCTGCCATTCTTGACTATGAAGTAAACAGAAAAGTGCCAATCATTTTTGGAAGGCCGTTTCTTGCTACAGGCCATACCCTAATTGATGTACAAAAAGGTGAGCTAACCATGCGTGTGCAGGATGAGCATGTGACATTTAATGTATTTAAGGCAATAGAGTTTCCAACTGAGGTGGAGGAATGTTCTGTAATATCAGTCACTAACTCTTTAGTGGCTAAAGAGCTTGAGAGTAGCAGCCATACGGACTTGTTGCAGCTATCCTCGTCATTAGATTTGGATGAGGCTGAAGATGAACCTATGAAGCAGTTAGCTTGGTTAGGTGCCAAAACAACAGCACAAGGACCTATAAGGAAATTTAAGGCGCAAGACTCGTCAGAGGAGGGTGAAAGAAAATAAGAAATCATTGACTTGAGCTCGTCAATCATTCTAACATGCACACCGCCATCCGACCCATTTTGGCCATCATCATCACCGCCACCATACTGCATTCTTTATGAGCCCAAACTAAAAATGAAGTTCTTCAATCAAGCCCATCACCTTCCGAAGCCAAATCTTGTTGATGCAACGTGCCGAAATTGTAAAAATCATGTCAAGCTTGAGGGCATCATAATCAAAGACCCATTTGTAGTGTTGTATGACACTTACTATGGGCAGATGCCGCTCTTTAATGAGCGCCTCTCTAAACGTCCGGTTGAAGATGTTAAAGCAAGCGCTCCGTGGGAGACAACCCAAGTTTTCTAAACCTTTTTTTTATTTTCCTTCCTTTCAAGTTTTAGTTTTTATTTATTTATTTATTTATTTTAGAACTTTTTACCTTGTTTTAGTGTTTCTCTTTTGTAGGTGCAATCGTTGAAGCTTCATGAATGGATTCAATTCAAGAGAGCGATCAAGCATTGAAGCCTAAGCTCCAAATTAACATAGGGGAGTTTCTTAAACTTTTCCTTATGTTCTTGATTGCCTACACATTGAGGATATTGTGCTTGGTAAGTTTGGAGGGAGAACTTTGGTTGTCTTTGTATATATCTTTGTTTGATTTTGCAATTTAAAAAAAAAATGACAACACGTTTAGCCTACTCCTGAAGCCCTAATTTCACCCCTTATTTATACTCTTCATTTCATTTTCTTCGAACACTTCACCCCCAAACTCACTTCACTCTGATAACTTTATGAAAATAGAGTTAATTGAGCATTTCCCAGGCTTAAATTATTACCTAGAGGGTAATTAGTTTTAGTTTTATCCTTTATTTTGTCTTGTTTCTAGTTTTTAGTTAGTTATGTTTCATGAATTCTCTCTCTTGTGTTTGGCGCTTAAAAAGAGCTAATCCGGGTGCATGTTGTGATTATTTTCAGCTTTGAGAAAGCATTGTCATCTTGGAGGCTAGCAACAACTTGTCGTTTTGGAATTTTCAAGGAAATCCTAGTCAGCATTACTGTGCATTGCTGTAGCAAGGCGAGCTGGGCCAGACGTGCATGTTGCTGACAGTTGTACCTGAGCTAGAAGAATGAGCTGATTTTACCGTGAAGGGTGCTGATTTAGCTGCTGATTGGAGGCTTCCTCAGGGGCTGCCACGTGTAATTAGGGTACAATAAGTACCTGCAGCTGCAAGAGAAAAAGGTGTCCTTGGTCATATTTTGTAACGCAGAGGCGGCTGAACTTGGAAAAGGAAACCACCTCCATTTTTCTGATCAAGTACCATTTCCAGTACTGAGGAAGAAGAAGAAGAAAACGTCACAGAGATTTAAACGTGAAGGACCATCTGTTGATGCAAGAGTGCCTAGAGGAAACCTTGGAAAAGGGGGATTCGGATTCTCTCATCATCATTTTAGTCTTTCTTATTCTCATTACTTTGTTTTTCTTGTTAAAGAATATTTACTCTTCTTCTTGAATCTGAACTTGAATTCATAAATATATTTCTATGAGATTATGATTTGTTGGCTGAGGTTGTTGATTTGTTAAATATTAAGTTGCTAGTTGATGTTGAATGGATTTGATGATTATTTCTTTGTTTATTCAAGTGAGCTGAATTTGTGCCTTAACTGTGATTGGGAAATCATAAGAGGGGAGTACAGCTTGATTAGATCTGGGAAGATTTAGTTGAGTGCAAATAACTTGAGTAATGCAAGTTCTTAGATCTTGTTACAGATTTTTGATCCACATGATATAGGAATATATTATGTCTTGCATAACCATACGATTTAGAGCTTCATTCTCTGATTTTAGAGTCTAGATTTGCAGAGGGATTTGTGAGATTTAGCTTTAAGATTAGTAGACGGCGGATTGGAAAGTCCCTGGTTTAGTAGAATCCGGTTAACTAGAAGTTTTCATTGTTGTCCATTGCTGCAGCAACGCGCAGCGTGATAAAAGACAGTTTAATAATTTTAAGCCGCGAACAGTGACATTGGCCAATTTTATTTGCAAACTCTTTATTAATTAGTTTTATCTTTGTTGTTCATTTTCTTACAATCAGATTATCATTAGTTTTTAACATCTTAAAATCAACTTTAGTTTACTTCTTAAAAACTTGAATAGAATTAACTTAGCAATTTGATTTCAAAAACACACAGTCCATGTGGGACGATACTTGATTATTCATCATTTTACTACTTGTTGACTCGTGCACTTGCGAGATTCTAGATTCACAATTTTAAGCAACAAGTTTTTGGCGCCGTTGCCGGGGACTGTCTTATTTGAATCTTATTGTTAAAGTAATTCACTATTCAAGTATTTTTATTCATTTTCATCAGAGTTTCTGATTTTTGGCAGGTCTTTGGGAACATCTTGTATGCAAGAACCTGAGTTATTCCTTCTTGACCCAGAAATTGAAAGGACTTTGAGAAGGAGAAGAAGGGAGCAGCGAGGATTTGCTCACGTACAAGAAATGGCCGAGGAAGACGCTCAGGGGATCTTACTGAATCAGGGGCAGCAGCTTAATGCTCTTGAACCAGCCCCAAGACCGTTTGTGGTTGATGACCGTGATCGAGCAATCAGAGATTTTGCAGTCCCAGTTCTTGATGGACTAAATCCTGTGATTGTTCGGCCAAACATCCAGGCCCTACACTTTGAACTTAAACCGGTCATGTTTCAAATGCTACAGACCGTGGGACAATTCAGCGGTATGGC
>NW_010357333.1:53046-53524 GCF_000414095.1 Morus notabilis
AATTTGACTAACATGATAAAAACTATGAACACTTCAACTGGAGTGAATTCTGTCCAGGCCCTTGCAATCTCCTGTGTATATTGTGGGGAGGGACACCTATTTGAGGAATGTCCGTTGAATCCCGCTTCAGCTTGTTATGTGAGTAACTAACAACCGCAAAATGCTTACAACCATCAACACAACCAAGGATGGAAACAACATCCCAATTTCTCTTGGAGTAATCAAGGAGCAGGTCCTAGTGGTGTTCCTCAGTATAATAGACTAGCTCAGTAGCCGGGTTTAGCACAACCAGTTCAGCCAATGCGGATTCAAGCCGGTGAAAGTTCAAATTCCATGGAGAATTTCTTTAAGGAATATATAACGAAGAACGAGGCTAAGATGCAGAGCTATGATTCAACCTTGAGAAGCTTGGAAACTCAAATTGGGCAACTTGCAAATGCTTTGACTAATCGTCCACAGGGAACTCTTCCAAGCAATA
>NW_010357333.1:59591-61220 GCF_000414095.1 Morus notabilis
CTATAATCAGATTGCTGTCGCACCAGAGGACCAAGATAAAACAACCTTCACTTGTCCATATGGAACGTTCGCTTTCCGAAGAATGCCATTTGGTTTGTGTAATGCTCGAGCAACATTCCAGAGATGTATGATGGCGTTGTTCACTGACATGGTAGAGAAGACTTTTGAGGTGTTTATGGATGATTTTTCCATCTTTGGCGACTCTTTTGGTGATTGCTTGAAAAATTTAGCTAAGGTGCTTCAGAGATGTGAAGAAACTAACTTGGTCCTTAATTGGGAAAAATGCCATTTTATGGTCACAGAGGGAATTGTCTTGGGCCATAAAGTTTCCCAAAGAGGCATTGAAGTGGATAGAGCAAAAATCGAAGTCATTGAGAAATTGCCTCCTCCTACGTCGGTCAAGGGAATACGGAGTTTTTTGGGGCATGCCGGGTTTTATAGGCGATTCATAAAGGATTTCTCCAAAGCCTCCAAGCCGCTGTGTCTCCTTTTAGAGCAAAACAGATCATTCGACTTTAATGAAGATTGTCAGCGTGCATTTTCTGATTTGAAGAGAGCACTTGTGACAACCCCTGTGATTGTTGCACCGGATTGGGCACTTCCATTTGAGCTGATGTGCGACGCCAGTGATCACGCAGTGGGGGCAGTGCTCGGCCAGAGAAAAGGGAAGCTATTTCATTCTATTTATTATGCTAGCAGAACACTTACTGATGCCCAATTGAATTATACCACTACAGAAAAAGAACTATTGGTTGTGGTATTTGCTTTTGACAAGTTTCGATCTTATCTTGTGGGGACAAAGGTGACGGTATATACAGACCACTCAGCCATAAAATACCTCATCTCAAAGAAAGATGCCAAACCAAGGTTGATTCGGTGGATCTTGCTACTTCAGGAATTTGATCTTGAAATCAAAGATAGGAAGGGAACCGAAAATCAAGTGGCAGACCATCTCTCTAGACTCGAGCAAGGGAATGGGGCTGAGTCACATATTCCTATTCAGGAGAAATTTCCCGATGAGCAGCTCCTTGTAGTGCAGCAAGCTTCACTGCCATGGTATGTGGATTTAGCAAATTTTTTGGCAAGTGGCAAGGCACCTCCGGAAATGAGCCGACAGCAGATGAAGCGATTCTTCCATGATATGAAATCTTACTATTGGGAGGAGCCTTTTCTATATAAATAGGGTGCGGACCAAATTTGGAGGCGATGTGTCCCACAAGAGGAGACATTGAGTATTTTGCATCATTGCCATGCTTCACCATATGGAGGTCATTTTGGGGGTTCAAGAACTGCTGCCAAGGTATTACAATCTGGTTATTTTTGGCCTACACTCTTTAAAGATGCTTATGAATTTGTCAAGATGTGTGATCGGTGTCAATGTGTGGGAAACATCTCACAACGTCATGAAATGCCCTTGACTAATATCTTGGAAGTTGAGTTGTTCGATGTATGGGGAATTGATTTTATGGGGCCTTTCCCACCCTCATATGGCAACCTGTACATATTGGTAGCAGTTGATTATGTATCAAAATGGGTTGAGGCAGCGGCATTCCCCACTAATGACTCAAATGTGGTGATCAAATTCTTGCATAAGAATATTTTCACTCGTTTTGGGACTCCACGAGCCAT
>NW_010357333.1:61288-62353 GCF_000414095.1 Morus notabilis
ATAAGGTTGCCACAGCATATCACCCCCAGACAAGCGGTAAAGCAGAGATTTCTAACAGGGAAATCAAGGGAATCTTAGAGAAGGTCGTGAACCCAAACCGAAAGGATTGGTCATTGCGATTAGATGATGCACTATGGGCCTACCGGACAGGCTTATTAGGCAACAAAGAAGCTCAACATGGATCTACAAGCTGCTAGGCAAGCAAGGTTGCTGCAATTAGATGAGTTGGAAGAGATACGGATGTTCTCATATGAGAACGCAAAGTTGTACAAAGAAAAGACTAAAAGATGGCATGACAAGAGGATCAAACCGAGGGAATTTGAACCAGGACAACAGGTGCTGCTATATAATTCGAGGTTGAAATTATTCCCAGGCAAACTCAAATCCAGATGGTCAGGACCATTCACAGTAGCCGCGGTTTTTCCATATGGAGCTGTGGAGTTACAAGAAGAGAAATCCGGGAGAAAGTTCTTGGTAAATGGACAACGTGTCAAGCATTATTGGGGAGGACCTATGGAGCATTCCAAGACCTCTGTCACATTGAGCGATGACTAAAAAAGGGAAGACGTCAGGCTGACGACATAAAAACAAGCGCTATTGGGAGGCAACCCAAAGTTTTTAGTTTTTTTCATTTCATTTTATCTTGATGCTTTCTTTTTAATTTGAGTTGTGTATTTCTTTTATTTCATCATATTTCTCATTTTGATTTTGAGGTTTCAAGCAAAGCACTGACTTTACTATTCAGTGGCAGGGCAGTTAAGTATCACAGTTGGCTGTGTAGTTCACAGGAATCAAGTTGTTGTGGATTGCTGCAGCAATTGAGAGGCGAATAGAGCAGGCCTAAAAATGGGAGCAATATTTTGCTGCAGCATCGTGTAGCATCACATGGCATTGCGACCCTTAATGAGAAGTCAAGGGGTTTAAATAGGACGGCGTCGTTTTAGCAGTTATTAGAGCAGAATGTCAGCCATTTAAAACGACGGCGTTTTGGGCTTAAATTCAAATTGCCCAAATTCAAATCCCATTCGATCCCTCATTTTAGAAAATCCCCCTTCTTCATTTCCC
>NW_010357333.1:62601-64421 GCF_000414095.1 Morus notabilis
GAAGAAAACATCCGGGCTCGCAATTTAGTAAAAGAAAAAGGTTTTTTATTGCATGATAGCCCTACCTTAGGCCAGCCGGGATTTATTTCTGATGTGATAATCTCGAGGGGTTGGCAGATTTTCTGCCGTCACCCAATTGACCCTATTGTACCCCTGGTAAAAGAATTTTATGCTAACCTACAAAACTAGGGGCAAAACACGGTTTTTGTACGGGAGATTGATATCACATTTACCTCCAACTACATCAACGGTGTTCTTGGTATACCAAACCAAGATGATGAGTTTGTAGAATTGATTACTGATGCAACAGGGGAGCAGCTCGAGGAAGTTTTGAAAACCATTGCTATCCCAGGGGCTCAGTGGTTGTTATCCGCAAAGGGCAGTTACACATGCAATAGGCATGAACTCCAGCCTGCTGCCAAAGTATGGTACCATTTTTTGGCTTCCCGTTTGTTGTTATCCACACACGGGAAGACAATATCCAGAAACTGAGCCATCCTGCTCTATGCCGTCCTTATAGGCAAACCCATCAATGTGGGGCGTTTGATCATCGACTAGATTCGAGCTTGTGCAGAGAAAGGGAAGGGTGGGCTGTACTTTCCATCTCTCATCTCAGAATTGTGCATCCAATCCCACGTTGCTTGGGAGGCAAGTGAGCCACGTTTATGGAATACTGGTGCGATGGATTTGGTGGCAATTACTCGCATCTCTTCAAGGCGGAGTGAGAAGTCAGAAAAAGGAGAGGAGGAAGAAGAGCAAGATGAACCATCCAGGCCGTCTACCAGTCACACCGAATCTGCGTCTGCCGCTCAAAGTCAGGAGTGGCTAGAGAAGAGGATGAGTCTCTTTGAGGTACAACAGTTTGAAATGTTTGAACTACTGCAGCAACAACAAGAGGAGCTTCGCCAGTTCTGGGTTTATTCTCGGGATAGGGACATGGCCTTAAAAAAATCTTTTCAGCGAAACTTTTCTAAGCCTATGGCCACTTTCCCCGACTTCCCAGAGCAATTGCTCCAGCGTTCCCAGGCCTTTGATGATGCGGTTAAAGATTCAGCCCCCGAAGCTGATAATGGCACCACTAGTGGTGCTAAGCAGGGTGAGCCACCAATTGCTGAAGCCCCCGATGTAGCAGCCCCTTCATCGTCTCGAGGAAAGAAAAAGGGTAAAGGAGCAGCCACTGCACTGACCCGAAGGCGACGCTCACTGCGCAACCCACTAAATTGGAAGTGGAGAGAATGACGCACACTTGAGGGAGTTTTCTTTTCCTTACACTCTATACAAAAAAAAAAAAAAAAAATTATATAATCTCTTGTTTATAGTGGGTTATTTTTGTGTTGTATTTTGTGAGGACACTGCCCCCTTCTAAGTTTGGGGGGGTGTTTTCTATTTTTAGGATTTTGTGTTTTCATTTTTATTTGTTTTTGTTTCTTTTTGTGTTGGCTGTTTGTTGTTACTGTTTAGAACTTGCAATTTTTTCTATTATTTTAGTTTAGTGTTCTCTGGTTTTGTTGGTTTAGTGGTTAGCCTCAGGATGCTTAATGATGATATAGTTGTTTGAACGTCTTGAAAATTTTGGGATTTATTGGCATGAATGACTCATTAGGGATGTTTATTGTGGACTAATTTCCAGGAAAGACTCATTCCCCATTTATAACACTTTGAACTGTGGATAGTAATTTGAGAAGAACTTAGGAAATTCTAAACTTTGGGAGGCTTAAGGTTTTAGATCTGGTTTAAAGAATCCCTTGAGGCAGCAGTTAGGAAGCCAAGCAGTTTGGAGGAGCTAGGATTGGGTAGAAAGAATTCAGTTTGGGGGAGTA
>NW_010357333.1:65445-131101 GCF_000414095.1 Morus notabilis
GCATTGCTGCAGCAAGGCGAGCTGGGCCAGACATGCATGTTGCTGACAGCTGTACCTGAGCTGGAAGAATGGGCTGATTTTACTGTGAAGGGTGCTGATTTAGCTGCTGCTTGGAGGCTTCCTCAGGGGCTGCCGTGTAATTAGGGTACAATAAGTACCTGCAGCTGCAAGAGAAGAAGGTGTCCTTGGTCATATTTTTGAACGCAGAGGCGGCTGGACTTGGAAAAGGAAACCACCTCCATTTTTCTGATCAAGTACCATTTCCAGTACTGAGGAGGAAGAAGAAGAAAACGTCACAGAGATTTAAACGTGAAGGACCATCTGTTGATGCAAGAGCAGCTAGAGGAAACCTTGGAAAAGGGGGATTCGGCTTCTCTCATCATCATTTTAGTCTTTCTTATTCTCATTACTTTGTTTTTCTTGTTAAAGAATATTTACTCTTCTTCTTGAATCTGAACTTGAATTCATAAATATATTTCTATGAGATTATGATTTGTTGGCTGAGGTTGTTGATTTGTTAAATATTAAGTTGCTAGTTGATGTTGAATGGATTTGATGATTATTTCTTTGTTTATTCAAGTGAGCTGAATTTGTGCCTTAACTGTGATTGGGAAATCATAAGAGGGGAGTACAGCTTGATTAGATCTGGGAAGATTTAGTTGAGTGGAAATAACTTGAGTAATGCAAGTTCTTAGACCTTGTTACAGATTTTTGATCCACATGATATAGGAATATATTATGTCTTGCATAACCATACGATTTAGAGCTTCATTCTCTGATTTTAGAGTCTAGATTTGCAGAGGGATTTGTGAGATTTAGCTTTAAGATTAGTAGACGGCGGATTGGAAAGTCTCTGGTTTAGTAGAATCCGGTTAACTAGAAGTTTTCATTGCTATCCATTGCTGCAGCAACGCGCAGCGTGATAAAAGACAGTTTAATAATTTTAAGCCGCGAACAGTGACATTGGCCAATTTTATTTGCAAACTCTTTATTAATTAGTTTTATCTTTGTTGTTCATTTTCTTACAGTCAGATTATCATTAGTTTTTAACATCTTAAAATCAACTTTAGTTTTCTTCTTAAAAACTTGAATAGAATTAACTTAGCAATTTGATTTCAAAAACACACAGTCCCTGTGGGACGATACTTGATTATTCATCATTTTACTACTTGTTGACTCGTGCACTTGCGAGATTTTAGATACACAATTTTAGGCAACACACTCACATTCTCCAAATCTTCACTCACGGCCGGCCGTTAATTCTCAATCTTGCCATTTCCTCCGCCACTCTCATCAAGATTTCAAGTAAGCCTTCACTCACCCACGGCATTCTCACCAAAATATCAAAATATCCATCTCCACTGCGCGGGACAACACAAGTTTGGGGAAAGAGGGAGCCGCCACCATAAAGCAGATTTCCTCTTGAGGTAAGGGTGAGTTCTTCCCTGTCTTCGTACCCTTGATTGAGGAAAGAATTATACTTGACGAATTTGAGAACTCGGGGGTACACTATTTTTACCGTGAGAGAAGAAGTAACTTGAAACGGTCACGAACGTGAGGTCAGAGGAGATGTGAGGTTACGTTAAAGGATTTAACTTGAAGAGGAAGAAGAAGCAAACTTGCTTTGTTGGGTTTCAGGGAGTGCTTAAGGTTAGGGAGTAGTTTTCATCGGGTAGTCAGAAACAGAGAAGGGTGTGCAGGTCATAACGATGTCGTTCAAGAGCAGGGCACGTAAGGGGAAGGGTGTGCAGGTCCAGGTTGACTCAGATAGTTCTGAGACACACCATGTCCCGAAAAATCAGGAACTGGAAAGGTTTGTGTCTCCCCAAGCACTGTACCGATTCACATCATGCATGAGCACTTGAGCATTGCACATGGAGCGAGACTTTGTTAAACTATAATTATAGTTTAACAAACACTCAGCTGCTTTTTATAATAGCTGTTTCTTCCTTCAGCACAGTTAAAAGTAAGTTTTCTAAAATCTACAGCACTACCAAACTAAGCCATCATCTAGTCCCCAAATAAAACGCTACCACATTGATAACTCTAAGAAATTAGAGTTATCCAATGGTTTTCTAGCTCATAAGTTGCGTGACCAAGAGTGATTTTTCTAGTTTCTTGTGTATTTTAATTTAGATTTTTATAGTTTACACTTATTATGGCTTAACTCTGTACTTGTGCTCTTCTTGAAATAAAAGTTGATGATTTTGAATTAAAAAGAGGTAGAAAGTCGACTAACACTGTGTGTGTGCTTTGCAGGAAATTCCTGGGCTAAATACTGCGGCATTCTAGCAACATTCTGGGAACAATTGGCATATGAATGACGTCAGCGCACTACTTAGAGAAAGCAGACAAAACGGATCCGTGTGAGCTAGTTGAGTAGGTGTCATTGTGGTCCAATGCACACTTTATCAAGTGACACCTCAGCCCTTGTTGCCCTAGAAAGGAATGTTTTCTAAAAACAAGGGCAGCCGCCAAAGAGAAAAGAAGGAGAGAGACGAGGCTGAAAAATAAAAGAAGACAGAGAGTATTCCCTCTGGATATACACAGAGCATCCCTCTCCAGAAAACACAGTGCATTACCAAGAGAGGGAAAAGCATAGTACAAGAGCTGAGAAAGAGAGGAACTACAGAGAGTACCCATCTCCAGAAAACAGAATTCAGAGATGCTATTAATTTACTATTCCTATTCATTCATGTGTGTTCATGCCTATTTCTACTCTTGACTGGCCATCAATTTTAGGATACAAGATTAAGATTAATACTAGAGGGTTAGTTTTAATCGGATCTAACATGAATGATGCTTGTTTAATAACCTTGCTTAATTTTTGATTAGTTGATGGTATAGGAATATATTGTTCATCTTGCATAACTTAAAGAAACCTGAGCTTAGATCTGCATTCTGAAAGCTGGATTCATATAGGAATATGCTGTAAATGGTTTAAGGAACCTTAGACATAAATAATTCAGAAGAATTTTATGCAATAACGGAGTTTCTATTAACAGGGGTAGTAAATGCTGCAGCGTTTCGGTAACATTTTAGCCATACTTGCAATTGAGGAGAAGTTAGTAGACCTAGCTCATTTCCACACTAAGTTATAGCCCATAATTACGTTCTAGTTACTGTTAGTCACTTAGACCGCATTTAGTTTGCATTCATTTTATTTACATCATTTTAGTGAATTTTTGCCACATTCATTCTTTACTCGTTTTGTTGATTATATAACTTCCAACACGTATTTTTGGTGAATCAATCCTCGTGGGATCGACACTCTTATTCACTCTTTATTACTTGTCTGGGACACGTGCACTTGCGAGCATAAAAATCACGCAACACACATCATCTAAGTTTTTTAACTTTAGTTTCAAAAGCCATGCAAACCATGTTTGCCTAGTTTTTTCCCCTCTGACACTGCCTAGTCTTTTTTTTTCTTTTCAAATATAACCAGACCCAACTCCCATGCAATCTGATAAACAAAATATATATATATATATATAGATATGTATGTATATTATGTTAAATATCTCGTGTGCAATCAGAAAAATAGATTTGAAGTCCATCAAATTTTGCATTAAGCCGAAACTTCAATCTAGCTCACCTTCAATTGCTAAAGTACATAATTCTGTAAAACCAATTGTAATTTTCTTTTTATGTAAGTTGAAAAAACTAAAATAAAGCATATGTATATAGTGGTGGAACTTTGGCCAGCGGGCAGGCCCGCTGGCCGAATTTTTTGGGCTCGGCGGGCAGGCCCATATGCCGGCCCGTCCAAAGTTGCATTTTTGGGCTCGGGCTCGGGCAACCCTAATTTGGTCACCACGCCGGAGCCCGCTGCAGTGTAGCGCCATCAACCGCTGTCTGCCGGAGTTTTTTTTGAATTTTTCCATCGAAGCCCGAATGCCCGACCCGCCTAAGGCCCGAATTGCCCAAAAAAGGTCAAAATTCCGACCGTTGGTGCCCGACCCGAAAATAAGCCCGAAAACTCAAATTTTGCCCGAAAAGCCCAAATTGCCCGAAAACCCGTCCAACGGCTAGTTTTTTTATTGTTGCCGCCCGAACCCGAACCCCAAACTAGCCGTTGCACCCCGAATTTTTTGAAAAAAAATTAATTTTTTAACCCAAAAATTTTTCTATAAATACCCCCCATCTCTCACACATTTTTCTCACTCAAACTATCTCAATCCCTCTCAATTTCTCTCAATCTCTCAAATCTCTATTACAATTTTTTTAAAAACTATCATATTATCCTAAAGCTCTCTCTCTCAAATCGCTCTTATTTTTTTATAATGGATCCTTTTGGTTATAGTGGTATTCCCGTTGATGCCCAACACAACGTGGAAGAAGGACAATTTCCCACTAATGAATTTGTTACGCAAGAATCTACTAATCCGAGCCATGGTGGACGTATTGGAGGTCGTGGTCGAAATGGTGGTGGGCGTGAAAAAACGGCGAGTGCCAGTGCGACTGTGTCTGCAAGTGTTGTAACCTCTAGGAGAAAATACAAGCGCACCTCGACAGTTTGAGATCACTTCGACATAATTGAGGAGATCGACAATGAAGGTAACACTAAACATATAGCTCAGTGTAAATATTGTTTATCTAAATTAAAAGGTGACACTATTCACGGCACCACACTTGAGAAGACACTCCGAAAAGTGTCTTCAAAAGCTTAGCCCATCCGGCGGACCCAAACTCCGCCAAACACAATTATCTTTTGATCGGATAATTTAAGCAAAAGGGTAAATTTAATAATATTAAAAACATGAAACATTCTAAATTATCTTATGACAAAATTAAAAATAAAGTAATTGAAACTTAAAAAGTAAAGAAAAAATTGAGGAAAAAATAAAAAATTTAGAATGACATAAATAAAAATAATAGGCATGCGTTAAAACTATGACAGATCATGTACTTTTCTTTATTTTAAATGTTTGAAAGTAAAAGAAAATAGGAAACAAACCGGTGGTATAACCACTTGGAAATACGATCCGAAAGTAAATCATATGAAAGTCGCAAGTAAATCATATGAAAGTTGCACGAATGATAGCTGCTTTAGATCAACCACTTAGTTTTGTAGAGCATCCTAATTGGCAACGATATATTAAGGTTGTATATAATCCTAATGCACAGTTCACTTCAAAAACTACTATTAGAAAAGATTTATTAAAATTATTTTTTTTTAAAAAAAAGCATTAATAAACCTTTTACACTCGACTAGCGGGTGTGTTGCGTTAACGGTAAATATTTGGTCTACCGTTGCCAATAAAGATTATTTAACTGTAACCGGACATTACTTTAAGGGATTTGATTTATATAAAAGAATATTATGTTTTAAATGTGTTCTAGGATCACATAGTGCGAATTTAATATATAGTACAATTTTAAATGTAATTGATGAATTTAGATTAAGAGATAAAGTAATGGCTATAACATTAGATAATGCTAGTGCCAATACAAAAGCAATTGAGTTCTTTGAAAATGATTAAGCTTATTCGGTGACGATACTATTTTCCACCAACGTTGTGCATGTCACGTAATTAATTTAATTGTTAAATTCGGTTTAAAAGAAATGGGTAATCACATTAAAAGAATTAGAGATAGTCTTGCATGGATTCAAGGTAGTAACCAAAGACAAGAAGATTGTTTTAGGTTCTTACAATCATTAAATATACCTCCTAGAGCATTAGCATTAGATATGCCTATAAGATGGAACTCAACTTACATAATGCTTCAACAATACATCCTCTATAAGGATGCTATAACAAACTATGTGTGCAAAAGTAAGAGAGTGACATTTAGACGCATATGATTGGCAAATTGCCGAAATTTTGTATCAATTTTTAGGTAGGTTTCATGAAGTGACTCTAAAACTTAGTAGAACATATTACCCGACATCACCTTTAGCTTTAGGAGAGTTTTTACGAATTAGTATTTTATTTAGCGAATATAAGGATGACACAATCTTAGCAGTTCCTATCTAAATTTCGGGCTATTCGGGTTCGGACTCGAGCAAAAACTCAATATTTTCAGACGGTCGCGGGCGGCCCATCCAAAATTCCAACACTATATGTATATAATATCGCAGACATTCGTATGCATGGAAATCAACTCTTCCTCCAATTTAAAAAAAAAAAAAAAAAAAAAAAAAAAAAAAAAACCTTTCATTTATTTATTTATTAATTTTTGAGGATATATTGATGGAAATTATACGAATGAAACATGTAACAAATTTGTTACTAAAAAGGTTGCGAGGAAAAAAAAAGATTATTGAAGAGTAGAGAACCGTCTAAAATAAGGACGCAAGTCAGGCCAAATTTGAAACAAACAGGCCGATTTTGAAACAAATAGTATCCAATTTAACATAAAGATTCGTGCAGGGAAGTTAGCAAATCAGTGGAGTATAGTGTGCAATTAGGCCCTAGGAAAAAAAAAAGAAATAAAACACGGAAAATTTCAAGAATCTTGATGAGAATACAGCTTAACTTGCCGTGGCCAAACTTGACCATAAACGTCCTTCTTGTTATACGTCCGGTCCCAAGACCATGGTACATCTGCTCAAAAAGTAAACAAGTTTGAGATCAACGTAAAATAAATAATAAAAAAAAAAAAAAAAAAAAGAGAACATCACATGACCTTCAGAAGAGTATGGCTGAGGAGGAAGCTCGTAAGGCAGGGGCAATTTAACTATTTCAGACAAGGAAACCGCGTTCGAGCTTCTTTGCCAATTCAAAGTCACTAGTTCTGTTTTCTGTGCCTTAGAATTATCTGATGATCCGCATTTATCCTAAAAGACGGATGAGTTAAACGAGTGCTTAGAAGTCAAAAATATTATGAAGAAACTAATTTATATGAACCAGAAGGCCGGGTTGTTCGTTAACTGATAAATGCTACCTCTGGCTGAGAAACGGTATTGGTACAAGAAAATCTGAAGCTGCATCGTTTAAATGGTAAAAAGAGCACCCCTAGCTGAAAAAAGACACAAAAGGGCTTGAAAAACAAGGTCTTATAAAAGGGCAACTCAGTCACAAGTATTGGAAATGAGTACCTCGTAAGAACGGATCATTAGTTGAGAATTATTCTTCTGCAGAGCTCCCCAGGCAGCTTTGCTGAGATTCGCTGAAGTTAACAAAAACCAACTGTTTGGAGAAAGTATGAGTTGGTAATGCGAGTGAAACAAGAAAGCAATCCACCAAAAACTTGACCAAAGAAGCAAAAGAAGGGGTTTGAAAGCAACTCTTACGCCAGCTTCTGATCATTATATCGAGCGAAAGTCTTAATATGTGGCATTGCATGACTGAAAGGAAAAAAGGATACCCCTTAGTAGCATCAACAAGGAACTTTTATAAGGAAACAAAGAAAATTGTTAAGGGCTCACTGTTATCACCATTAGGAACACTGGAAAACGGAGTTTGTCTAATCAAAAAACGAAGCACTTTTTCATTGCTTCAATTCGGAGAACGAGGACAACATGGCACAAAGACACAGCAGAAGGGGTTCGTTTCAGATTTCCTTGTCCAAATTTTCAGTAGATAGAAAAGATATGTACCTGCGACCACTATGGCTTGCCTTCCACTTGGCCCAATATTTCTTCAAGAATGCTTTCTCAACATTCTTCAGTGGACTTGGAATGGCATTTCCAGCTGCATAACCCTAGTAAAGGGTGCCAAAAGAAAACAAAAGAAAACAAAGCACAGCAACATTCACTACTAATCCTGCACTAACTTCAATATGTTTAAACAAAGTGAGCTAGCATTTTACTTTACATCTTATAGATGATCTGAACTGTGTATGTAACACGGTTATTGATCTCAAAAAGTGATACCTGTTCTTTCCTTCAAGGCATCTAGACGTTTGAAAACCAAGAGAAATTTTTTAAAAGCAATATTGAAGAGTTTTCAGAAAAATCTTCTCATTCTTTAACATTTATCCAAATCCCTATCAATAGAATGATGGAATATCAATAGAATGATAGAAATGCATCCATCATTCTATTGATGAGATCCAACTGCCTAGAAAGAAAGCCACGTCAACCAAATATTCAACTATATAGCTAAGTGCAGAAACCCTCTAGCATCTTTTCTTAACCACAGAACTCTAGCACACAAAGCCACTTTTACTCAACAAAATTAACAAGAAAAACCACTTTGATAGTACCTCTAAAGAGCATCTGACATCTTCAACGGTGGGCCATATAATTAATGGCTCCCCGGGGCCAAGTGGAGTTTTATCTTCTGATAAACCTGACGACATTGAAGATGCAAATTCAGCCATCCACTTCTCATCCAAAGAACCTAGGGAGGAGAACTGCAACAAAAGAATAACAAACTTAAAAATATGAAGATTTCCCTAAGGTTACACTACCATTTCTTTTGTTCTGAAAATAACATTTGACAAAGCAATCTAAAATTAACAACAGCATCAAATTTTGAAAGTTAAGTAATTAACAACAACATCAATAACAAAACTTTTATAGCGTGGTGTACAAGGATCGATAGAGAAGGATGTCCGGGCAACTTACACTATCCAATGAATTCCGAGATCAACCGGTGCAATACTCCTTAAATCAATGACGCATTAGCAGATTTGTGCAAGTAATTAAAGGTGGCCTATTTTCCTTACCTGATAAACTAGAGGAGATTTTTTAAACTCTCTATCAAAAGTACACTCCTGGAGTACAGTACGTAGCTTCACGTGTCCCCACTTCTTCAGATTTACACCCGTATGATATCCAGGGACAGAAGCAATTAACCTCACCTGAAATTAATCAGGTATTTCTCATATGTCCTGCACAACAGCATTGGACAAGTAGATAATGTACAAATGAAAAGGAATGGAAACCGCACCTCTGCATTGCTGTAATCAAACTTTCTAAAAAATGACGAGTTGATAGTAAAGCTTCCAAGATTTGGAAAATTAACGGAGAACTCAGGCCACTGTAAGCATCAAACAAGGAATTGAAACTTTATTGCACTGACATGGACTGGCATCAACAAAGAAAGTGACTGGCAAAGCAACAACACATACATTCTCATTTACATTGTAACTGAAAAAGCAGAGAAAAGGTTTTATCTAGGTAGTAAGTACTTGATTCCTGTCCAGTACGGTGCTTTTATGTGAATAAGTATCCAGACATTGATTTCCGTTTGACAGTTAAAAAAATTGACAACTAATTTTCTTCTCATACTAGTGGTACAGATGAAGCAAGAAATTAAACTTACAAAAAATTCTCCAAAAATGCATTATCCACCTAGCTTATCATATCTATACCTTTAGTGCACTGAGATAATCCGTCAAATCATTTTCAAATGCACATCCTTTGCTTGGATTATTTTGTTCTTTCCAGGGGAAATCTTGCATCCACAAACCCTGAGTTTTATTGTTCCAATCGACATATATTAAGTTTGCTGTATGTATAATAATTCTCACTCCTCGGGGATACACAAGAAGCATGGCCTTTGAGTGGTGTGTTCCAAATGAAATGGGTAGTGGTGGTTTGTGCAGAATCCAATTTGCAGGCTTGATTCTCTAAGAAATGAGAACTAATATGTTAAAGTCCATGTGTTCAAAGCAAAGAATGGATAAAATGAGATTACTACCAACTAGAGCAAAAGGCCAACCTTCATATGATCCAGTGTGCCATCACCCTCACCATTAACTACCAACACCTTGGGGATTTTTGAAAGTAG
Organism: Morus notabilis; assembly: GCF_000414095.1. NCBI lineage: Eukaryota > Viridiplantae > Streptophyta > Magnoliopsida > Rosales > Moraceae > Morus > Morus notabilis. The sequence goes on from NW_010357333.1 coordinate 75,132, forward strand.
TGGAGATGCTACAGGTAAGAAAGTTACATTATTAGGTCAAGATCTTCCACCAGTGTACTCTATAAGAAACAATATGGAAGCCAACTAGGAGAAAGTAAGCGCAGATGCCACAATCAAATAGAACAGAACTTACCAGATAACAGCCAATCGATGTCTACCATATAATTAGAAAGGACGGCAAAGAGAATATCCCCCTATTCAAAAGATGAGCAAACAAACTTGAACCAAAAAAAGATGACTGAAATTGTCATTCCATTTCTCCCTAGAGTTTTGCATACTAAGTGCTGCATATATGTAATTTGACCCAGTCATTCAAGTGACAAATTTCAAGACACAACCAGGGAAGTGAAAAATACCATCAAAACCTACTATAAAAATAGATAATGAGCAAGCAGCCTGTACTTTTCGAAAAACAAAATAAAATTTAAAAGTGGAATTTGCACCTGAATCACATCCTCTATGGAGACACAAGAGGTATTTGCCCATTGAGGCAGTCCTTGTACTCGCAAAAGCCGAAAAGTCAGTGCCAACTTATCAGGAGAAACATGAAAATGGCGAATGGCTTCCTCACTACTATCTTTTTTAGACAATGAATTCCTGGAATTCTCAGCCATCGAATTGCTTCCTTCCACCCTGCTGTTCTTTTCCAGCTCAATAATCTTCATAGACCAAAACGTAAAAAATAAACAAAAAAAAGAAAGGGAGAGAAAAAAAAAGAAAAAGGATTATTCTGTCACTTCTTAAAAGCAATTTGCATGAGGAAATAAGAAAACAAAAATCCTAAATTCAAAGGGTGAGACCTTGGAGTTACTCGAAGAGACTTTTGCTTCAGATGTTTGGCGTAACCTCTTTCGACTCGAAGCAGCATTACCTTCATCGGCCTCTCTTCCATGACCGGAACTACTCTTTTCAGTATCGCTAATCACATATTTAAACATATAATGGCCCGGAATCAACTCTATAACATCTCCATTTCTAATCGTCCCATTTTCACGAGAACAAAGCTTTTCTCTATTATTCCCGGAGTTAACAACAACCGGATTGGTACCTTCCTACATATTCCCATCCACTCAACGATCAATCAATCAAGCAAACATACAAACAAACAAACAGGCATTGATTAAGAGGTTTAACTACGATTACCACGATCACCGTCGCAGAGCCATCGGGAGAGACGGTGAGAGCGAGATGGTTGCGGCTGAGCCGTTTGTCCGATAAGGAGACGCTGTTCCGTCCGACGAAGTTCAGTCCTCGGAAGACGGGAATCTTCGCGATTGAGGCGTCTTCTTGGAGATTTTGATCGAGAGGAACCAGATGACCAATCTGCAGAGAGTAAAACTGGAAAATGAGAAATCGGGAAGAGAAAATGTAAAAGTAAAAAAGGAGCAGTACCTGAGGCTGCGCCATGGGAGAGGAGAGAGCGAAGAAAGGGCCTACTGGCATCCAAGGCCGGAAGGCATTTGGGAGGGATGTTAAGAGAGAGAAAAACAGAGGAGAGAGAGTTGAAAGACTCAATTTGTATTCGGTGGAGTGGAGGAGAGAAAACTGGAATGCTGGGGTTGGCAGCTCAGTCAGTTGTTCTTGCCGCTTCCGGGGGTTCTTAACTTCTTAACTTCTTATTACATATATATATATATTTTTTTTTTCTTTTTTTTTTTTATTATAGGTTTTCAGGTTGTTGTCGTTTGCTCTTTTTGTTATCGTAATGTAATGTTCATTTGGTTGTCGTTTTCTCGTCATTGTCGTTTTGTTCTTCTCTTCTTATTCTCTTTCACGTCGTTTTTTTTTCCAGGCTTCTAGCTAGACTTAGGTTGCGGTTCTAGCACTTCAAACATTTGTTTGTTTACAAAAAGTAAAAAATGGTTCTTAAAAATCAGTGTTTAGTTTTGATAGTTCTGATTCAAGATTTGAATCATGATGTAATGTTTTAAACCAGAACTACCCGAAAAAATAAAACTACCTCCCCCTTAATTTTAGATGGTTCAAACCTCTACTTCTGATTCCAGTTCCAGAACTATGGTTTGGTTCACAAATTCAAACCATAAATTATAATTCTAGTTCTAAAACTAAAAACTATCCTGATGTTCAAGATTTGAATCATAATGTAATGTTTTAAACCAGAACCACCCGAAAAAATAAAACTACCTCCCCCTTAATTTTAGATGGTTCAAACCTCTACTTCTGTTTCCAGTTCCAGAACTATGATTTGGTTCACAAGTTCAAACCATAAATTATAATTCTAGTTCTAAAACTAAAAACTATCCTGATTTAAACTCTCATACTAAACGCAACCTTAGCCGGTCCTGGTCTTTTTTTGTTGTTGTCGTTCATTGAGGCCTTCCCCGTTTCGTTGTTGTTGCCTTTTATTTTATTTTCTTTTCTTTTCTTATCGTACACTTACTCGATTGCTTTCCTCTCTGTTGTCGTTTTCGCCCATTTATTGCTGTTTCAATTTCTCGTCGTTTATTTTGTTCATAGTCGTTTTTCACTAGCTCATCCTTTTAATTTGTTGTCTCGTCGTTTCCCTCTAAATTGTGGTTCACACTGCTGTCTTTCCATTTCTCGACATTTTTAACGTCATAAATTGTGCTTTAGTTTTGACGTTTGCATATTTATTGTCTTTTGACGCATTGTTGCTCTTCCATTCTTCTAGGCCCTTTTCAGTTTCATGTCACTGACTCCTTTGTTGAGATGATGGTGCCCATTCTAACGTTTTTGTATCGTTCTACTATATTCTCGTTCCATTCTTGCTTACTGTCGTTTCACTTTGTTGTTGTTTCTTCGGGAGGGTCGTCCTTAGTTGTCGTTTGTCCTCTCTCTCCCTCCCGGAGTTATACGTTGTCGTCGATTTTACTCTATCTTATTGTCGTTTCTATTTCCTGTCGTTTTTCAGTTAGCTGTATCATTACTCTCATCTTTTTTTTTTTCATTTACTTGTCGTTTTATAATTTTACTGCAGTTTCTATGTTTGTCATATTCCAGTTTCCACTATGCTGATATAGTAAATGTGAGCACAACATTAAACTGTGAAGCAATTATTTAAACACTACAACAGCAAATATTGCGATGACGTAGTCAGTGAGTTAGGAAAACAAAGGAGAACTATGGTGTCCAAAAGTTTCAAGCCAAAAAATGAGAAACTCTCAACGCAAATTTGTCTTTCTAGCATCTCATTTTTTATCACTGTATAACAATAAAATTAATCCGATTATAGTCTCATTAGGATTTACCACCACCCTGGAACTTTCAGGGGCGAAGGTTTATAACAATGCTGTATTAAAAACAAATTGCACTTAGCAACAAAAACCAGACAATTTTATCGCATAAACTGACTCCAAGTTCACGTAACTCGATGTAGTGTGGGTAAACTTATCACCTATTTAGTTTTACATGTGACCAAAGAATGTGTTTGTCAAATATTTGAAGAATCTAGGATAGCAAAGGCAACAAAATTTGCTATCTTCTGCGCTTGTACTCTTTCCTCATCTCGGCCAAGTAGCTTTCCAAGTTGGGTTTTTCCCATAAACGTCTCTGAACAAGATCTTCTTTTGTTGATTCGTCTGGAAACAATAAAACAAAAAACTCTAAGAATATGGAGGATTTCTAGACCATAGTGACCATACCATTGCACAAGGAGGAGCATAAAAATTCCAGAAGTTGCAACTCACATTTTAAGAAATTCAGAGTCTAACCACTAAAGTTTTAACGTGGTGCCCAAAAGTACATGGTGAATGGTCAGCGAGGCAAATAACCATGAAGGAAAGAATTGTTATAGGTTCATTCCTTCAGGGTAGCAACATAAAACAAAATACTAAAGGTTCTCACTTTTGACGATGATAACTTATTTAGCATTCCAACCAAATTCAAGTTCTTCATGTGGTTTAAAACGAAATATAACAAGGTGAAATCTTTACTCACCAATATTTCTCCACGCTTCAGGGTACACTCTAAGGGCACTCTGTGTCAGGTAAGAAGCATCTTCCCACGAATATTGAGCCTTTTTCACTTTGTATCTCCAGAACCAGTGTGCACACCACAATAAAAGCTGGATGTACAAAGAAAAAAGAAAATTCAAGTCTTATGATGAAGGAAAAAGAAAATTCAAGTCTTATGATGAAGGTCCTAAAATCATCAAAGTCAGTCATTATGTAAGAGGCCAAAAAGATAACAGAAAAATAGGCACACATATAATTAATCCTAATTACAGCTTCAAGACTGTTTATAAAGTTGTAGAAGCTACTGAAACGACATTGAAAGGAAAGCCAACCTTGCCAATGGTGTAAGGTAGTAGTAAAAAGCGGACACCGAGAAGTTCCCAGAAGGAAGGCTTTTCAGCACCCTTTATGTCCAGTTCAAGTTCTTTACTCAGCTCTTCCTCCTTTTTCCTGCCATAAAAGAAATGGCACAATTGGTTTAAAAAGATCTGAAGCTACTGGTGAAGCATTTGAAAAGGCAGAAATAAAAGAGCATAGAAGAGTTTGAAAACACAGGACGTCTATATCATAAACTATCATCAACTTAAAAAATAATGACCATGCACTGTGGTTTCTGAGTAAAGAATAAGTCAAATTCATACTTGTCCATCTGCTTGTTACCCTTCTTTCTATTTGCAGTTCCTCCACTGCGCTCTAGTTCCAAAGCCCGAAGTCTATTTTTGTAAGCAGGTGTCTTCTTCACCATGGCTACAGCCTACAATGAAGAAGCATTATAAGTACCGCAAACAAGGAAACACAAGAATGTGTTATGCTTTTATGGGTCATAAAATGAATGATCTACATGAGGAAATTCGATCAAGCCCTCTGGAGAGTAAACTTGCCATGGCCTGCTGCCGAAACTAGCCATTAAGCAAGTATACTTTTTCCTTATAAGTTATACCACAAGTGTAAATACGAATAGGTCAATAAATATCAGCATAAATTGACAATATATTCGCATTTCATCTGTAACACGGTACCTGATTATACTTTGTCCACTGGTTGAGGTACTGAAATCCCGAGAGAACCAGAAGAAGGCCAATAAGGACAGCACGAGGATCCTGGAAGGTAGATACACAAACTGCTTTAGATACACATTAAATTATTAAACTGAAGCCGTATAATATCCTTAAATGAAAGTCGCCAACTGCAGATATTTTCTCACCGTCTTGTGACCATAGTATGCACGATAGTAACGAGCTGTGTTGTAAAACACCTACGAAGAGAAAAGGGAACAGCATTCTTTTTAGCAACTATCATTACTCAACTCTGGGAAGCTCAAAAAATCTGAAGCTTAAAAACGAGGTTATTTCCGCCAATCCATGTTGGAAAGTGGAAAAGAAAAAAGTTTTACAACTCACAAATGATAACTCTCTGATTCACAAAAATCTCTCAAAATCACAAATCAGGTAATGCAATACTAAATACACATATAATATATATATATATATATATATAACACACACACACACACACACACATATATATATATGTACACGAAAAGCAATTGGGAATAAGAAAAGAATCCCAGGATAAAATTTACAAATGAATTTTAATTATACCTCCTCCGGATGTTCAATTGCATAATCATACTCCTTTCTCGTGGTCTCGTCCTTCAAAATCTGCAATTTGGCAAATCAAATTTCCTTGTTCACCTAATAAAAACAAAGAAAAATTCGCAACAAAAGTTAACATCTTTTACTTTTGTGAGAAATTACCTCGTAAGCATTGGCAATTTTGACAAACAACTTTCTCGATTCCGGATCGGGGTTTTTATCCGGGTGACTTGATTCAAACACAACGAGTCAAAACAGCTAAACATTCTGAGAATGAATTACGATGGATATATGAACACAAAAACATAACAGAAAATCGAAGAACTCACTATTTTAACGAGAGCTTATAATAGGCTTTCTTGATTTCGGAAGCATTGGCATTCTGCGAAACCCTAGCAATGGAGGCAAGAGAATAGAGTAAATACGCGATACAGAGAGGGGTAATTTGGGAAGCAGAGAGAAAATGTGAGTTGCGAGGAGGTCAGCTGACCCTAGGAGATCGTAGCAATCATCTTCGTCGCAGTAGATGGCCGATGACGGAGAGATCAGGAGGCACAGAACGAGGGCTGATGCAGCCGCGAACCACCGAATCGCCGCCGGTGGCGCCATGGCCTTCTGCTTTGAAGCGGTCAGCTCGAGACAATAACCGAGCGAGCTTCCAAAACGAAATGGGTCCTTGGCTTTACGATTTACAAAACTCAATAGTCAACGGATCTATAGTCTCAGTCTCTGAGCATCACAACCGCCTGATTTGCATAACTATAGATTTGCATAATAATATCTTTTGAGAACATGTCCGATGCTTGTGAAATCACCTCCGATGCAACACACATACTATTTGCCATCAATCAAAATCAAAAGATAAGGGTTTGTTGTTTTGCATTTTTGAGTTAGGCGATAATTTTAAATTGACTTTGAATTATAATTTGAGTTGGAGATGTAATTTAAATTTGTGTTTAGGTGTGCATATTTGAGTTATGATTTAAATTGAGAATCTTTTTAAGTTTGTATTTAAGTGAATCAAAACTTAAATTTGTATTTAGATAATATTTTAATAAAAACTCAATGGTGATGAACAATTTTAATAGGGTATATGTGTAAGATTTTATTCGTCTTTTCGTTGTGAATGCATAGAAAAAAAATCATCTCAATCAGAATTAAAACGAAAAAGTTATGACATTTTTAAGAATAGAAAAAATATTGTTCATTAACTTGAGTTCGAGTTCATGAACTCGAGTTGAAGGGGAAACTTGAACTCTAGTTTAGCCCCAAACTCGAGTTCAAACTCAAATTTTATAAAAGAACATGAATTTAAATAAAGTTGTAACTTAAATTCAAACTTTTTCTGAGTTTTGTTACGAAAGAACAACCCCAAAGTGTGAACATGGCATAATTTGTTGTGGCCTTTTATGGCACAAACAGAAAAAATTAGACCTGGTAGCTCTCTATTTATCCGTTTAGAAACGGTCTGATTTTATGTATTATTTTAATATGACATGATTTTAATTAGTTTTTATAATAAAAAATTAATACTACTGATAAAGAGATGTATTGTAAAAAGTCTCAAATCTATTATGTTATTTTTTATATGTGTTTCGATGCATAATCTTATTGAAATGCTAATTTTATTCTTTGTCAAAAGTTTGAAAACTTGTAAAATAAATTTTCAATTGTAAAATAATTTGGATTAATCCCATAGATAGTTTTTGAGGTTTATTCTCAATTTCACTTTGGTTTTTCATTTCTAAAATGTCACACAGTTGATCTTTAAAAACTAAGATTTTAATCTATTTCAATTTTAGTCTTTTCATCAACCAAATGTTAAATATTTGACCAGATGTGTGTAAACTAGGGATTAAAATTTGAAATAATTAAAATTTAAGTACTTTTTTTGAAATTTAATTTTCATTTTTTATTATTTTAATCCTTAAACTTTAGATATTTTCAATTTTAATCTCTAATTTTCACATATTTTATCAAATATTTAACACGTAACTAATTGATTGGTCGAAACTGAAATAGAGTAAAACCTTAGACACGAACTGTGGGACGTTTTGAAAATCAATGAATAAAATGAGATTGGGGGTGAAACCTCGGATACTATTTATGAGATTAACCCAAATAATTTAAAAATACAAATGTTATAATGATTAGATAAAAAAATAAACGTAATAAACAATAGCAATTAAATGTCAAATTTATCTTATGTATAGTTTGTGGTAAATTTACCATTAAATGTAGCGTACGAAAACTTAACACAAAGAATAGTATTGTATTGAGTACTCATTTTCCTGCTCAAATGTTAAAATGTAACATTTATACATTAATTTAGTATGACATTAGAGATGCTTTAATTATAATTTTGGTATTTATTAGACTAACTACAATACAATACCGATGTCAATGATCTATTTAACATTAAATTGCACGAAAATAACATAATACTATGTTAAATAATTTTTCTACTTTCCTTCATAAGTATTTTTAAATAATTTTGAAAAGACAATAATGTGCATGTCCAAGATAAATGCCAATGTGAATGCTATATTTAAGACTAAAAAGTGTGAAAATGATTATTCTATTATGCGCTCCAATTTATAATATTATTTCAAATATGTTATATACTTTGTAATAGTTATTAAACTTTAGAACTTGTAAAATTAATTTTTTTTTAAAAAATTTGAAAATGACAATGTTGAATTGATTAAATAAAAAAGTCAATACATTAACCAATATCAATTAAATGTCAAATTTTGATATATGACATACTTTGGCCCTAAGTATAAAATTTACTAAATTTAGCATCAAATAGCATTTGCATTGAAGAGTAGTTTTTCTTATTCAAATGCTAAAATTTGACATCGACGTATTATTAATTTGGCATTGCAATCGGAGACGCTCTAATAACCAAATGAAAAAAAAATCAATATACCAACCAAAAATATCCAAATTGCCCAAATTTGACATTTGTTATTCTCAATACTAAATTTGGTACAAAGTAAAACATATTCTAAAGTTAGTACCAAAAATAGCATTTGCTTTTGAGAGAGATTTTTTTACTTGAATGCTAAAATTTGTCTTTGACACTAATTTAACACTGTATTAGATGTGCGCTTATACTTGGTGTTGAGTTTTCCACTAAATATAACATTTGCCAAGATTGCTATAATTGGTTAATCATTGATGTCTTAATTTTTAATTTGATATGAAAAATTGTTATTTACAAATTATTTAAAAATTAAAACTATAATTTTTAAAATGCTTAAAACTAAAAAATTTATAAAGAAAAATAAATATAGCATTTGAAATAACAATACTTAACAAAAAATAATCCATATAAAATATGTTATTTTTAAAATTTTTTCGTAACATAACATTCACATTTCCTCTTATTTTAAATTTGGTCTTGACTATTGCATACATTGAGTACATTATTTCTTTTCCTTTTTTAAGGTTAATTATTTGTTAAAGGATGGTTCTATTCACACACTTCTTTTTACTCTTCAAACCCCTTTGTTTTTTAAATTTTTTATGATAAAAATATCCTCACATACAATGACAAGAAAGGACAATTATGGCTTATTTTATTATGTAATTAAATTTCATTCAAAAAAGAAACTAATTATATAGTTTTTATCTCTTTCCACACACTCCGCATGTTACATCTTAAATTATAAAAATATTACTATTTTTGAATTTATAAAAAAAATCTATAATTTTCACCTTTTAATGACTATTCCAAAAAGTTGTATTGATATAATGTTAATTTTTCTTTAATATTGGTTGTATGATGATTTTTATTTTGTTTTTATTTTGTTTTTTTGCTTTTTTTTTCATTTCATGTTTATATTTTTAGTGATTTTTTTTTAAATACTATCATTTCATTTTTTTTTTATTTTTTTTTTATAAAGTTGCATTGATTTTTTTCCCGTTTCATCTTCCATTTGTGTTGTTTTGAAAAAAGGCTTCAGACCCAAAACTTAAAAAAAAAAAAATGAAGAGATAGAGAAATAATACTATTTTTATAAGAAAATAAAATAAAATGGTTAATCTCATAAATGGACCCTGAGGTTTAGCCTCAATTCCACTTTAATCTTTGACTTTTCAAACGTCACACAATTGGTTTCTGAGGTTTTATTTTGTTTTAGTTTTAATCATTCTACTAGTTTGGTGTCAAATATTTGATAGAATCTGTATAAATTATGGACTAAAATTGAAAACATATTAAGTTTAAAGATTAAAATAATACAAAAAACTAAAAGTTAATTTCCACAGATAAACTCAAAATTTAAATGTTTCTAATTTTGAACTCTAATTTACACGGATTCTATTCAATTTTAACGTCTAGTTGATTGAAGAACCAAAATTGAAACAAAATAAAACATCATGTACCGTTTGTGTGATGTTTGAAAAGTCAGGGATTAAAGTGGGATTGAGTGTAAATCTCGGGGACCATTTGTAGAATAAATCCAAAATAAAATGGTGGGTGTGAAAATAAAATTAAAGTGGACAAGAATTAATTATTTTATAAAAATAATTAAGGGTAATTTTGGAATGAAAGAGGTATGTAAAAAGTAAATTTAATTCTTTCAAAATTATGGGGAGTGTGTATTTAGAAGGAAGTGTGTAGAGTAAAAAATAGAGTGTTGAATAGAACCACCATTTGTTAAATGTAAGTTTTTACAATGTCAACCAATAACTAAAATTTGTCGATATTTTCGCATAAGATTTTTTCAACGATAGAAGATCGTAGTTTCATAAAAATTTATCATGAACAATGTAGCGTTGTAATTCAAGGGATGGTAAAGTGCTCCTTAACTTTTACTTCACAAATTCATTTCCTATTCCACTTCTCGTGCTCCCATTTCCAATTTCCAATTGCAAATTGACGAGAGCTCGTATAAAAAAAATAAAAATAAAAATAAAAAATAAAAAAAAAACCACCACTATAGCTTAGTTCGATTGTCCTTTTATTTTTTATTTTTTTGTTGGCTCAAAGCAAAAGGCCAAAAGTAGTATAGTAATCTGCTACATCTATTAATTCTTTAGTGTATCGCGTTGCATTGCTAGTAGGATCATATGTATAAGCGTAGTATCACCATTAGTTTTAATTATTAATCATGAATTTGCGCTTTACTCATCAATCATAGGAACTACAGATTATTATATGGCCCATGGTTTTACATGACAGTTTATGAATATCAATAAAATAAATTATCAGTACTAGTGGTGTTTAGAAATTTCCAATGTCAAGTCACTAATTATGTCGAGCCTGGTTGCTGTACAAACTTTCTCATTATTATCAGTGGCAATACTTTGTTCCATAATCCTAAATAGTAGCCAGCCAAATATATTGATAAGATGGGTAATTTTTGCACCAATTTCGAATGGTTAATGATAGTGCAATATATGAAAATAAACGGCAAGAAAACAAAAAGTAATCAAAAAAGAAAACCAAGACATGACAAGACAAAACAAAACTTCTATATATTTGCTGTAGTCAGCAAGAATAGATTGATTAAACCTTGCAACCAAACATGTTGATGAAGACTGCCATATCACCTACTCGTTAAGTAAACACCTAATAATTGAACTCAACCTTATTACATAATTCTATATTATATACTTTTTTCTTTTAAAGAAAATACCTTACCCCACATAGCCTAGACGTTGACAATATCTAACAAAATTCTTATATATATATATATATGTATGTATATATATGTATGTATATGTATATATGGCTCTGTGCGCCTTATACAAGAAATCTAGGAAGCCCTATTTTGAAACCCAACTTGGTAACATCCTCTTGGACCTGCTGTCTATACTCTCTAAAGCTGAATTTTTTGTAGACAGAAGGCTCACACCAACTCTCTATAACGGTATCGTATGATGGACATAGGAAATAAGCAGTAGAGAAGCGTTCCACTTGCTCATTTGTGACAACTCGGTGTTCAACACTCTTGTAAACATCGTTACTCCATGCCTGAATATTATTATTTACACAAGATCACACTAATTAATGATCACATTATGAGTTTTAGAAAAGCAAAATAATAGTTTGGTCACGTTAAATGATGGTTAGAGAAGTTATTAGTAGTACTGAACCTGAAATAAGTCTCCAATGTTAATAACTAGAGCCTCTGGATTAGGTTTAACTGCAATCCATTTGCCATCTTTCACTAATTGCAGCCCTCCAACTTGAAACTGAAGAAGTATGGTGAGGAAGTCACTGTCTGTGTGTGGCATCAGACCAAACACCTCCGATGGCACGGGACACGACGGATATCGGTTCATTCTAAGGTAACAAGTGCTTGGCAGACAATTTTTTTGGAAGAAAGTTGAGTCGTGACCCAATTTCTCTGCTAAAATTTCTGCTAGTTTCAGCGCCAAACTGGAAACTGTCGTAGCAAACTTTTCCATTGTTGAGCTGCAATCATAAGACAAGGGATTAAGATTAGCTGCCTACCAAGCGTATTGAGCACTCGATTACTAATACTATTGCATATCAAGAAAAATAGTTGTGGTCTAATAAATAGTACTTAAACAAACCTAAGGGGAAAAAAACAAAAAGGAATATGAAGGGCTTCTATTCATCTATGATAGTTGAGAGATTGGGAAAAAAAAAAAGAAAAAAGACCATTATAGGCTCTTTATTTTTTTTCCTTGCTTGTAGACCATTATAGGCATTTACAACGCCGTGCATGCAAATGGTGAAAAAAATAAAATAAAAATTGTTTGAGCCCGGGTTCGAACCGGGGACCTCTAGTGTGTGAGACTAGCGTGATAACCAACTACCCCACCCAGACGAGCCGAGCAAATTGATTTTAATTTTCTAATTTATAAAATTTAGTAGTCTATCTGATATTATGCAAGACTTTTGCGCCTATCAGAAAAGTATCTCGATGGAGGCTGGGTGAGTGTACATGTATATATGTGATTCCTTATTTTTCTTTTCGTGATACTATAAACACATATGTTTGATTCCTTTTATGCTAATGATTAGTACTGCCAACAATGTCTGATGCAGAGACTTCTAGCTATTGATCAGTTAAAAGCCAACGCTTTAATCTTTCCAATTAGCTCAACATTAGAAAATAGAAAAAGTTATATACCCCACCCCTTGACGATGACGTGCTCTCAATCACAATTCACAAGCAGTACTTATCATAAAAACTGAACCACTGAAAATATATGGTGCGGTGATTTATAACAGCAAGTAAAAAGAGTCCATTCTAGTTTCACAAAGATTCGTCCTTGCGGTGGGGATATCCACACGTTCAATCAGATATGCATTCATGACTTCATAGGGATGTGTAATGTTGGACAAATACTACATACGAAACTGGTCTAATACTTTTTAAAAATCTAACTTAATTTAAAAAATTAATTTATTAGGTCTCGTTTCATATATATATATAAATTATTTTATATCTTCGTTCACTTGGAATAGCGCACACATATATTTTTTTCCCAACATGAAATATATTTGAAAATCTAACTCTAACTATTCCCCCATTATTACATGTACACTCTTGGTCCGGTACGTAGGACCACTCTAATGATATAAACTTTGTTCTCTAACGTCTTTTCCAATGACATTGAAAGAAGTTAAATGGGACAGCTTTTTTTGATAGTATGTATACCAATCATCAAAGGAGAGCTTTTGTATGACTAATTTCTGTAGAGAGAAAATATATACATATATACAAACACACACACACACACACACACACATATATACTTATAATGAATCCTGATCAATTGTCCTGAATTTCTCGTTTCATTTTTATGTGTCATTGATTGTCTCCTGTTACTATTTTGTCACATTATATTAATTTAGAGGACGTTTAGTTTATGTATTCAGAATCATGATTCATAATCATTCTTATTTTATGTGTATTTTTTGTTAGAAAAAACACTGTAAAAAACCATGAATCATGATTTAGAATCAGGAACGAATATGAGAAATAAACGTCCCCTTAAAGTTTTGGCCAGATAATACCACCAGAGACTAGTCCAAATAGTTAAGTGTGTGCGCTGTCTAACAGAATTAAAATTCTGTTTGGTCTCATTTTTATAGACTTCACAATGTATCAGAAAACAAGAATTTGGCCTCATAATAAATGCTAAATATTAAAAAGACTCGAGCAATTCAATAACTAATTATGAAAATAATATTGAAGAATCATCGAGTAACAAGAAAATCAGAAAATAGATCTGGACTCATTTATAATTTAAAACAACAGATTTGGACTCATTTATAATATTTAAATTTGTACCTGAGAGTATTGAGACCATTATCGTTACCCGCGCCGGAATTAATAATATTGTTGAGGGGAACGTGAAAAGCTTCGGACCACGACAACTGCTTTAGGCAAGTGGCGGTTGGTGTCCCCCAACGGTAACTGCCAGCTGAGAATTTCAGGTACTTGTTCTCCAACGGTTGCTTAAAGGCCTTCTCTTGTTCCAACCTCATCTTCTCCGACAGCTCGCGCGATATCCCGTGGTTCACCACCTGAAAGAAGCCCCACTCTTGTGAAGCCCTAGCTATCTGCGACTTGCACTCCTCTCTCTCCACTTCGCCGAGCTCCAGAAGGGTCAGGTCGATCAACGGAAGATCACATTCGTCGACATCGGCAACATGTTCGTAATTTGCACTTCCGCTGTGGACGGAGAACTTTCCGTCGACTGTTTTGCCGGAGAGGGTTTTGTAAGCCTTGTGCAATGGTGGGTCTGAATCCATATTATTCTGGTTATTAGCGGCTGATGATCAGGACATGGAATTATTATTGTTAGAACCGATCCAGGAGGTCTAGAAAGATATCGCTACTCAACAACAAAGAAAGTTGGTAAATGGGAGATAGGGACAAGGAGAAAGAGATTGAGACAACCCGTTTTCTTCTGTTTTCTTGTTTTGATTTCCCTTCGTCGTCGATGAAAACGTTATGACGTTTACGTTTTCCGCATTTCATTGGTCTTTGGGGACAAAGTTGATTCTATGTCTTATTGTAATTAGACTTGAAGATATCATCTATTTGACTATTTCGTCCCTTTCTCTCTCTTTTTTTTTTTGTTTTTTTTTGTTTTTTTTTTGTTTCTAGAATGAATTTATTTATTTTCTTTCTAGAGCTAGCTAGAGCTACTTGGCAGTTTCCATTATGTCAGCAGCTGGAGGATGAAATATACAAAGCCGGTATGAAAATTACTACTGTTATAGGACAATTATAGGGGTTAAAATAGGAAAAGAGAAAAACTCAAAAAACTTCATGACATTGTTTTACACTTCATGACACCGCGCGTGTATATTGTAAAACTTATTTATCTATATATACCTGGGTCAAAAAGAGACTCCAATATGACTTTCTGGCTTCACTTCTACTTATTTACTACGATCCATCTTTATCTTCAATGCACCAATAGCAGCCAATTACCTTCAGTGCTCCGTATCAGTTTCTGCAAAGAAAGCAAGAAAAAGATATCAAACCTTTCAGCTATCTTATATACAAATTTGGTCAGGATAAAGATAAGTTACAATCTCTACTTTTTGACAAGTCCTAAACAAAAAAGTTAAATGATAATAAAGTGGTTGCAAGAAAAAGAAAAGGATTTACTTGCATGGCAATTCAATGAGATGTTGACGTGCATTCAGAAAAATATATTAAAATGGTATCGCTTTCTTTTGAATATAGATAGATATAGGGGAAAGAAAAGTATGCGTCAAAAGCATAATTTACAACACGAGAACCATGAAAGGCTAGTATGAAAATGAAAGATATTAATGGGTTAATTAGACAACGTTAAAGAAGCAATAACTTACAAGTAAAAATGAAACTTCGAGAGTAGTAGAAAGCTATTAGAACACATCATGTATATATATTTGTATGTATATATATATATATATACACCACTTTGAATTGCTTTGTAAAATATATAACCAACGCATGTATATATATAGCTGCTTAAAACACTGTAGAGGCATATTACCTATACGGGGTATGTGATCAATAGCATGGACGAGGGAGGGAAGGAGGGAGGGAGGGAGAGAGAGAGAGAGAGAGAGAGAGAGAGGGAGAGAGAGAGAGAGATCTACTGGTCCCTATAAGATTGGAGGCAGATTTTTTTAGTACGAAAAAAGGAAATCACATCAAGAATCAGAGAACAGTTGATGAAGCCAATTATTAAAAGGACGGTAAGAGGATTGGGCGCTTATGATTAAGAGTAGAACACGCGTTCCATCGTGAAATGAGAAGGAGAGAGAGAGAGAGAGAGAGAGAGAGAGAGAATGTGACAGTAAGCAGGTCGGGTCCTCTTTTTGGACAAGAAAATATTGCTAATCAAAAGCATAGCACCGGAGATATTTCTCCTTTTCGTTTATGTGGTGTGTTATACAGAAGCGTGAAAAAGACCAAGCAATGGAGTAGTAAAGAGATAAGGAGAAAGCAAAGACTTGGAACCCTTTAATGGTGCAAATTGAAAGTTGTAGACTTGGTTCAATTTGCACCAATTGAAAGTTTCATTTTGATATATAAGTCGATAGTCATCATCTCTCTTTCAAATATGAAATCTGAGAAACAGGAGACATGATTGGTGCTGGTCCCAACCGTATAATTGTAACCTCTGAGTCCATGTCGGCACATACGTGGCAGAACCGAGAATCACATGCTTGTTTTAGCATTTTTGCGTCGACCATTTGTAACTCTATTGGTCTAGCGCCTAGCTAAGGATATATGAAAAAAAGGAAGCAAAATAATAATAATATTAATAATATTAATAATAATAATAATATTAATAATATTAATATTAATAATAATAATTAGGGATAATAATAACTGCATATCTGCATGTGCATTGCTTACACCAAAAAGGACAACAGTATCGCCGTTGTAGGATTCATGGCCTCACGTCTTTCGAACACAAGTGTAAGCAAAATATCATACTCTCACTGTATTATATATAAAACTTTACGGTGTATATATATTTTTATCACGTATGTATATACTATATATATAGCATCGGTTTCTTGCATTTTTCTCGACAGTACTACTTCTACTGTTCCTGGTTATCTAACCAAAAACCAAAAGTTTCAGTCAGGCCGCAACGTGGCCTGCCGCTGCCACTAGCTATAAATATTATATCGCACACATACATATACATATACATATACATATATATATGAATGCACGCACATATTATATATATACGAGATATATTTTCACAAGACGTGACACAATACGCACATATATATGTGTGTGGCACTGTACTATTCATCAAATATGTATTATGTGGCATTCTTCCTCAAACTTTGAACACAAGCGTGGCTTAATTAGTTTTTATATTCCTCGGCCGTGGAATTTTATTTGTGATAATTCGCATAATGCTCATTCGTGGTTCAGAATTAGTGTTAAGACTAAAAACCGCGCGCCGACCCTTTAATTTCGTATTAGTAACCAATATTTACTTGAAATGATTGATGAAATTAAAGAGACGTTTTTCTGGTAACAAAAATTAAAGGTACGTTATGAATTATTAATTGGAGTTATATATATAATATATGTCAGGCGAAAATCAGATATATATGGTGCAACACAGGTATATATGGAGCCTTGATCTTCTCCTAAAAAATGAGATCGAATCAGCTTTCTTTGTTGGGAGACTGGCCGGGTGAAAAAAAAAATGTATCTTTTCATAATGTTAGGTAAGTGACTCAAATTGGTTCTGAGTAAGTTATTGTTTTTAGTTTTTGGGTAAGGGTTATTTTGTGATTTATTAAGAGTCTATAAATAAGTATTTTGTGTAAGACTTTATGTGTGCTACAACAAAAAAAGTGCTTCCTTTTGAGGAAAACAGAGAAAAGTGAGGAGAGAGATATGCAAATAGTGTAAGGGGTGTTGGGTAGATAGAGAAAGTGAGAAAACTTGTTGAGTGTGTAATTTTGAATCATGGACGTAGAAAATTTTTTCGAACCACCTAAATTTTTGTCTTCTTTATTTTTCTATTATTTTTGTTTCAGTTTATTTTTCTGCTACGTGGGTGTAGTGGTGTGTTTTTTCCTAATAACTGGTATCAGAGGTGTGGTAAAGATTTAAAAAAAAAAGGTCAAGATGATGTCCGAGATAAAGTTTGAGCAGATTAAACGGTTTGACAGAAAAAGTAATTTCAGCATCTAACATTGTACAATGAAAGATGTTTTGATTCAACAAGGACTACTGAAATCGCTGCAAGAAAAGAATCCAGAAAATATGAAAGATGAAGATTAGGAAGAATTAGAAATGAGAGCGGTAAGCACTATTTGTTTACGTTTGGCTCATGAACTGAAATATAGTGTTATGAATAAAACGTCTCCCTCTAAGTCATGGAAAAAAATAGAAAAAGCTTATACGTCGAAATCTCTAAAAAATAGACTATATTTGAAGAAGCAATTGTATGAGTTGAAGATGGATGAGGAAACTGATGTTAGGAATTATATAAATAATTTTAATAAGTGCATAACTCAGTTATTAAGTGTAGAGGTCAAAAGTGATGAGGAAGATGAAGCGGTAATTTTGTTAGCCTCCCTACCCAAATCATATGAGACTTTGGTGACCACACCGTTAGTTGGAAAGATGACATTGACTATGGATGAAGTGTTAACGGCTCTATTAGAGACTGCATATATGAAGAAGTCTAGTGTTACGCCTCATACTAAACAAGTTTTAGTGGCACAATCAGATTCGAATAAGAGTAGGAGCAAGTCACAAGGGAGATATTATGATAAGAGAGATGATCATTCCTAATTTCATCCAAGGAAGGATATTGAGTGCTAATACCGTCATAAGAAGGGGCATATTAGGAGAAACTATGAAGAACTGACAAAGCACCTTAAAGAAAAGAGAAAGAAAGAAACCCAAGAGGCTTCAGATTCTGGAAACATTATTGATGATAGGTATGACAGTGAAGATGACTTTTATTCTGTTATTGCCGATGAAAATATTTTTGACTCTTGGATCTTAGATTCTAGATGCTCGTTTCATATGTGTTCACATAAGGAATGGTTTGATTTTTATAAGCCCTGTAATGCTGGTACTTTGTTGATGGCTAATGATTTTAGTGTTAAAGCTGTTGGAATAGGTACTGTGAAGGTGAAGATGTTCGATGGAGTTGTAAGGAAATTGACAAATGTTAGGCATGTCCCTCAACTAAGGAGAAGTTTGATTTCTTTGGGGGCTTTGGACACTTTGGGTTGTGAGTACAATGTGAAGGGTGGTTTTATGCACGTCAAGAGAGGCGATTTGATAGCCATGAAGGGTCAAAAAGTGAAAAACTTGTATAAACTGAATGAGATTACATTTATAGGTGGAGCTATGGAGGTGGAGCCAAATCACGAAGAGTCTTCTTTTATTGTTAAAGAAGTTACAAGAGTAAAATAGGGCAACAAGTTAATAACAGTTGAAGATACTAAAGGCAAGATGTTAAAGGCTTATAGCAATAAAGATGCTTTGAAGAAGAAGAAGTCAGTTCCTCGTGCAAATTTGATGAGAGTTTAAACTTAACGCATGTTTATTCTTGTTGAAGTTTGCACTATTATCACCCTATCCATGAGGGATGCGACGACGAGTGTCAAGATTGGACACCCATATGTTTGAGTTGAGAGAATTTGAGTCAAGATGGAGATTGTTAGGTAAGTGACTCAAATTGATTTTGAGAAAGTTACTATTTTATATTTTTTGGTAAGTTATTGTTTTCAGTTTTTGGGCAAGGGTTATTTTATGGTTTATTATGAGTCTATAAATAAGTGTTTTATGTAAGACTTTATGTGTGCTCAAAGAAAAAATGCCTCCTTTTGAGAGAAACAGAGAAAAGTGAGGAGATAGATAGGCAAAGGGTGTAAGGAGTTTTGGGTAGAGAGAGAAAGTGAGAGTTTATTGAGTGTGTAATTCTGAAACTGTTAGTGAAGTTTTTTTCTCTCTTCCATAGACATAAGAAATTTTTCTGAACTACATAAATCTTTTTCTTCTCTATTTTTTTATTATTTTTGTTTCAGTTTATTTTATTTTATTTTATTTTATTTTTTTGCTATGTAAGTGTAGTGGTGTGTTTTTCCCTAACACATAAATAATACATGACATGCCTTCAAGAATTAACTTCAGCATGTGACCAACTTCTATGAAGCATTTGTTATAGTTGTAAATGGGCCAAATATAAGATTAAAGATAAAGTTGTCTAAGTACCTAGTACCTTCTCGCATCTGATCAGAGATCTCCGTCTACAGATATCTTTTACCCAATACCCACCACGCTGGCTAACATGTCATGCCTTATCTTTCACGGACCAACTCCAACATGTTATTATCCTCCTAAAAGGGGAAATAAAAAAATAAAGAACAGTACAGAATCTAGCAGATTAATTATGCGTTGTTGAATTCCCTTACTCATTTTCGCCTTTTTACACTAATGAGATTTTTACAGGAGGGCATAGAAATAAAACTATTTTAAGTACTTTCTTTTAACAAATTTTACTCCTCGAGTAAGGTATACACCATACACCTAATTTGAATCGTAGTGCTTATTTGTTTCATTGATCCGAATCCCTTTTTCAATTTAAACGCAACTCATTATTCAAATTCTTGTTTGGTAACGCATGTATTAGGGGAGCAATGCATTCATATGGGAAGAGCAATTTATGAAATCAGGTTTTTTTTAGCCCCGGCCGACTCAGGATCCCACTTCCCCTCAATATCACATTTTAGACCTACTTTCTTAGTGTTTAATTCAGTTTTGTGGCCTTTATTTTTTTCTCACTCTACCACCTTCATAAAAATCAAAGTGCGCTTTTAAACTATCATAACTTACTCATTTTAACTCTAATTAAGATGATTTTACTTTTATGTGTTTGAGCAAAGAGACGAATAATCACCATCTATATATAGCCCATAAAAAAAATGTGCCATGGACATTGAGATTTTGCAAAATTTGTTAAAAATACGAAAGTTTTTAAATGACTTTTTTCAATACTCTATCCATCTAATTTGAATTATTGTTAATCTGTGTATCTGAATATCATCTCAGATTATAAATCAAGTAAACTCAAATTCAAAATTTTCAGTTCAAATCAAATGTATGTATATTGTAAGAATTTGGATATGCGAGTCAAAGGGAACTGTAGTATATAGTCTAACAGTAGAAGCATGCATAGGCTTCTCTTCTCTAGAGATTTCTTTTTTTACAAAAATAAAGAGGTGGTAGTTGTGCAATGTGCATGACTTCGCACTTACTGGTCAAAGTTAAAGTGAGTGGTGGGAATGGTTTCTCAGGTCATGTCGTTGGACTTGGAGACTATTTATTTGTATTTGTATTTTTTTTTTTTTTTTTTTGGCTAAAAAAGTTACTTGCTCAAATTAATCATTGATGGGTCCAAAATCCTACGTAAATTAATCAAGCAGAACAAGACAAGTGGATCGTGGGATAATGTCGAGGCATGATCGATTGATGGTTGATGAGGCTCTTGTGGGTGTAAATGCAGGTGCATTGAAGCTTGCATTATGCAGGCCTTTTCATTTTTCCCTTTTTTGTCATTTCAACTTTCACGCAGGCAATTGACCTCAGAATAAAGTAATTAAATAAGGAGCTAGCAATTGGGCGGGCGGGCGTGTCGAAGGCCTTTTCTGTTGGAAGGAAATTTTGCTCAATCAATCATTGCCAGGCCGAAAAAATATCATCAGCTTTTCAGATTTAATAAATATCAATATATATGCAACATTATTATTAATAAACGTGCAGAATACCCGGCAACTCGGTCATTTATCGAGACGTATAGTCCCATTCCCGCCTGCCAAAATCACGTGCATTGTTGGGCTCCTTCTTCTGCTGCAGTACTCGAATAATCCCATTTCGTACTGCTTTTGTCATACGATCTTATTGTGTTGCTTTCTAGCTCAAGGGCCAGTTAGAAAGGATATCAATGTGACCTTTCATTGTTGTTAATTGAGATCTTTATATATTCTTATTTTATATGCCTTATACAAAGTCTCAAGACACATTATATAGCAATGATATTTATTTTATGCAACGTACTAAGATTTTGAGTTTTATTATAATAAAAAATTCTTAATATTAATTATATTTAATTTTTGTATTATATTAAAAAATTTTCACATAAAATATATTTAATAACAAAGAATTTACTGTTTTTTTGCTAAAACAAAGAATTTACTATTACAAATCATTGTTACTCGCTTTATATATAGTTATTGCTATATAAAATGAATGATATATTACACTTAGGGGCGTTTATTATGGGATAAACTTAAGAATGAGAGAGAATGAGAATCTGAAAAATTTTTATGTTTAGTATAATTATTAAATTTTTTTAAAATCTAAGAAAGTAAAGTTGATGAGATTCACGTTACCAGTAATTCTAAACCTATTCAACAGGGTTTTATTCACTTTCCCAAGAAAGTAATATCACGTGAATCCACGCCCGTCTTCACTCTCCTCGCAAGGATTGGAGGTTGACGGCGAAACCGGCTCCTTCCTCGTCGCTCCCTTCCCCACAACGGCGAACTCTCCTCTCTTCAGTCAAGCGATTTTCCCAAATTGTAGCACAAACCCAATCCTCGACACCCACCTGAGAACATGAAGTGCCACCATCGTGGATCTGAGTTTTTGAACTCTGGACCAATGCCCCTCAAGCTCCACCCCCTCGCCGCCGTCAGAAATCTAGGACCTTCCATGCACCGCTGCAGGTCCGTTGTTGAGTCTCTCGCCTCTCGATGGGTCTTTGCGAACGGTGGGCTGAAATCTGTGAAATTGATGTGTTTTGTCTCGCCGGAATCTGGGTTTTGCCTCGCCGGAAAATAATTTTGATATTGGCAATGGTGTTTGGTTTTGGGTGAAAATATGTTGTTTTGGAAATATGGATGAAACTTTCCGGAGCAAGCTTTCACCATCTCTTGTCCAACAATGCCACAAAAACATAGCGGCCATTGGGTGCAGTATCAGTACTGCCTTGGCACCAAAGGTCAAGTATCGCATAAGTTTTGGATTAAAATCTTCAAGTCTCTGATCTCCTAAAAACTTTCATTGATGTCACCCACAATAGACATGAGCTTCTGAGCACCCTCCGTTTAGATATGAGCTTCTGAGCACACTTCTCTTCTCAGCTGATGAGATTGTGAGAGAATTGGAGGTTGACTTTAGTCGTGGGCTTTATATAACTAAACACAATAATATATTATTTTTAAGAATTTAAGATAAGATTTATATATAAAACTAAACACAATAATATATTATTTATGAGAATCATGTCATCTTCTATCACTTTCTTAAAAATATGATTCCTATTGATTACTGCGTTTGGACCAAACGCCCCCTTATTTTGTTTATATGTTACAGTATAAGATTGGTACGTACATATACCCTACACACATACCTTATACATTTATATACACATAACACGACATTATATGTAACACGACTTTTGTAAATATATAACAACAAATTAAATTTAGTCAAACGCAGACCAATGTTAAATCTTTTCTGAAGTCATTATTTGTTAGGCTAGGTAAAATAAAAGAGAACAAAAGTTCCACATTGTTTAAGAAGTAAAGTTCCACATTGTTCAATTTTAAAACCCTTTCAATGGATCAATGTATATAAATAGCAGAGGCTACATTCTCTACAACTACATGTAAATTAAGTAGTAGCATATGTAATTTACAAAGTATTTATATGTACTAGTGAAAGCCACAACTGACTAATACGCTATTTGTACACATTGTTTACTTCTCAATGAGAATAAATATAAAGATTGTATTTTCACTTTTCACCTTATTAAATATACTCTTAGGCCGTGTTTACTTTACATGAAAAGGAAAGAGAAATAGAAGATGAGAAGTGATTACTTTTCTTATCTAACAATACGCTTACTTACAAAATCGGTAATAAAAATTTAGTATTCCCCAATTCTTACATTCTCCCTTGGTATTTATTACATATAATAAGTTTTAAATTTATTTATCTACCTTTAATGAATTACTATATAATCAATAATTATTTAATTATGTAAAAGACTCTTTCAGTGGTTACATTGATAATATTAGGAAAAATGAGACAAATACCGCTTAGAGTGTATGAGTCTGGATTTTCACACTCTACTCTTGATTAATATACTTTTTAGTAAAATAACTATATTATTCAAAAGTGTATTAATCAAGAGTAAGGGATAAAAAATCAGGCTCATGCACTAGAAAGATAAGCTTAATAATTTTCTCATAATAATACTATTCCTAATTATAATAAACACTAAAAAGGGAATGAGGTTGTTTCCATTACACCATCTAATAGTTAAGTAAACACTTAAAAAAATTAATAATCCTTATTCTTATTACTTCACTTTTCTTTTCAATCCCATTATCTAGATTTAGTAAATGCGTCCCCTTAATTTCTAATCAAGTAGATAATCTAAGCAAATGTACTTAATTACATTTTTCTCTCTCTCTCTCTCTGCTTTTTCTTATTTTCTTTCCAAACTTTTTTTCTTTTGCAATCACATAATTTGTATACTTTAAGATCTCATCTTCAAAATTCTCTCTCTGTGTATATATTATTTTAATTCTGCTCGGATTTCAGAATTAATTTTTTGTGGTGCCCTTTTTGATCGTTTTTTAAATATAATATATTGATCATAATCATAAATTCAATTACAATCTTTACCTTAATGATAACATTTCCATATTGTGCACAAATATTGATAGCCTTTTAAACTTTAATCTTATTTTATAATTTTAAAGTTGCAATATATTTATACTCCCACATGTTGATTATCATAGGTTTTATGTTTTTTTTTTGTTTTGTTTTTTTTAGAATAGGTTTTTTGTTATTTGATTCCATTATTTAAGGAATATTGTCATAAAGTTGATACTTATGCTAATTAACCGTGTTTTCATATTATACATAAACATTGTTGTCTTGCACGAATTTTAATTTTAATTCTTTGTTATATAGTTGGAATCTATCTACACTTAGGATGCGTTTGGTTGCAGTGATGGAATGGTAATATGAATGGTAATGAGAATGGTAACGGAATAAAATTGGTGTTAGGAATGGTGTCCTAGATGCATGAGATGTAATAGGATATTTATTATTTATTTAATGAAAGAGTTTATTCATTATTTTATGTGCATATATTTATGAATATTTTATGAATATCAATGAAAATTTCATGATTATTTATGTGACCTTAAACGTTGTATATAAGTGTTATATACGAGAGGATAATGTTTAAGGATAATAATAATAAATGGTGTTCATAATGAATTTAATTAAAGTTCAGAATCTTTAATTAAAACATTATTAATACATGTCATTCCCATTTAGAATGAAATGATGTTATCCACACTGTTAATATGGCGAGATATTGAATGAGTGTATTTCACATAATGAGATTATGTGGAACATGGACATATACACAATATGAATTTCTAATAATTTCCATTAAGTATAGAAATTCTAATTGAATCTACCGATAGTCATATATGGAATGATCTTAATCATGAGTTCCGTTAAGTATAGAAATTCTAACAAGCGCGCCCAGACAGCGCGCGTGCGCCCAGACAGCGCGCGCGGCTAGCGCCCCAAACGCAGTCAATGGGCCCCGAACGGGCCCGAGGGTTTCTGAAGCCCTCATAATGCGTGCCAATGGACCCGTAACAGTTCTGGACCCCAAAGAAGGTGAAATTTGACCTGAAGATGAAGAACGAAGCCAAAGAATGAAGAATTCAAGAATCGAAGACCCGTTGTTGTAACGGAAGAAAATAATTACTGTAATTTTTTATTTATTCGATTTGGTTGTAATTTATATTTTTCATGGGGCCCTGTCAAATTCCATCTCAATAGCCGATTGCATATATTTATATTTTATGTTTATAATTATATATATTATATGTCCATGCATATAACATGCCATATAGATATAGTGTGCCTACTCATACGTTTTATAACATATCATGCATACACGCGCATTTATTATTATTTATTTTATTTATTATAAAAGAGTTTTAGAAAAATAAAATAAAATAAAAATCATGCGCTAAAATCGATTTAATATGATTAAACTGATTTAAATTGTAAAATTAATTTACAAAATATTGTTATATGTGAAATTGAATTTAACAGTTAAATTTTAGAATTTCACATATCTGAAAAATAAATTATTTATTTATTGAGATTTGAAAAACATGAGATGATTTTCAAATAAAATACATATTTGCAAATTAATGAGTGGGAGAGGGTTGTATGATAATACGACCCACTGGTCTCCACCGTTCGTTCAACACCGTGAGATTCGAAAGGGGCTTCGCAGCGGCACCGATTCCGCACTCCCTACGAAAAGTGTTCTTTCGGATCAATAACAAGGTTAACTTCCTAGCGATAGGATTTATGGACGTATTTCCGGTTTGACCTATCCTACGGCAGCACTCCGGAGTTAAGTCTGTAGAATCTGAAACGATGAGTTACACTCATGGAAATATAATCAAATTGTTGATTATATTTTTGACTAAAATAATGGTAGTTGGTAAATATGAAAATATGAGATATTTTAAATATATTTATTAATTGAGAAGGTCTCAGTTCAATTTGTGAATATTTTGACCTACCCTACGGCGACACTATATTCGTGGTAAATTATATTATCGTTGGCACCTAAAATTAAAACATGATTTATGTATTTTTCATGTGCATCATGCATCCTATTTAATTGTGCCAAAATTCACATGCTTTGATATTCATGCACATAAATTGATTAGATGAATATTCTACTTATTCCCAGCAATATGTCAAATCCTATAATCTCACTACATAAAACTAAAACACTGCCTAGAGATAAACTATGTGAAGTGGTAAAGTAACATAAACAACTCATATTCATGTGATGAATATAAGTTTGTCCCAAATGGAAGATTGTCCTCCTGTCCCTAACGAAACTATTGTAGCTAACTGTTAGCTAGGGTTATGTGTGGTAATTCATAAAAAGTATGAAGGCATGGAGACAGCTTATAAGTTAATGCAGTCATCAGATACCGTATCTGAAAATCCATATAAGAAAGGCTTGGCTAAATACTGTAAGGGCCCTGACCAAAAGACAAAAGGAAAATCGTTTCCACCAAAATAAAAGAAAAGAATCAAACGAATATGATTTGCTAGTTCTCAAAACATGTTTAGTAAATGGTGATTCCTATTCCTGGATAGTGGATTCGGGAGTTACTACTCATGTTTATTTATTTTTATTAAGTCTTAGTTGTCACAAGGAAAGTCGTTTCATCGAAACAAAGAAATGAACTCAAGCAAATACGATTTACTAATTCTAAAAACATGTTTTAGTAAAAGGGTGATACCTTATCCTGGATAGTAGATTCGGGAATAACTAATCATGTTTGTTTTCTTTAAGTCTCAGCTCTTACAAAGAAATTATTTTCCGAAACAAAGAAAGAAACTCAAGCAAATATGATTTGCTAGTTCTAAAAACATGTTTTAGTAAAAGGGTGATACCTTATCCTGAATAGTAGATTTGAGAACAACTAATCATGTTCATTTTCTTTATTAAGTCTTAGCCCTTAAATGGAAATTGTTTCCACCTAAACAAAGAAGAAGAATCAACGTAAATAAGATTTACCAATTCTAGAAACATCTTTAGTAGAGGGTGATTCCTCGTCCTGAATAGTTGATTCGGGAGCAACTAATCATGTTTAAGTTTCTTTGCAAAATATTAGTTCTTACAAAGAACTTGCCGTCAGGGACTACACGATGAAAGTGAAAAAATCGCGAGGATATCGGCAAAAGCAGTGGAAGAAGTTAGACTTCAATTTTGAAAATACTTTGTTGTGAACAATGTTTATTTCCCTCCAAGCATAAAGAGAAATTTGATTTCTAATTCCAAATTATTTGAACAATTGTCTTTAATAATAATCTAATCCACATCTTTCGAAATGGTTCTGATATTTGTTCTGGATATTTGGAAAACAGTTTATATCGTTTAAACTGATGCCTGGCTCACTGCGTAATGTTGAAATGTTCAACAGTTGCCGAACTTAATAATAAGAAGTAAAAGATTTCTCACGATAATAACACATATTTATAGCATCTTAGGCTTGGTCATATTAACCTAAACAAGATTAAAATACTGGTAAAGGATAGTCCTTTACGCGAACTAAAAGTTAGTAAGCTTCCAGTTTGTGAATATTGTCTGGGAGGCAAAGTGACCAAGATGCCTTCCACGTCGAAAGGAGAAAGAGCCACATAACTTTTTCAGCTGATACATTGAGATGTATTGGACAGTTAAACGTCCAAGCAAGAGATTGCGAATATTTCATCACTTTTATTGATGATTATTCGAGATATGGTTATGTTTACCTAATGCAACAGAAATCTGAAACTTTTAAAAATTTTAGAGAATTATGAGCAGAAGTTGAAAAACAGTTAAGTAAATCAATCAAGATACTTCGATCAGATCGAGGAGGTGAGTACCTAGACCAAAAGTTTTGGAATTTCTTGATTGAAGAAGGTGTGGTATTCCAATTGACTACACCCGGTACACCACAGCAGAATGGTGTAGCCAAAATGAGAAATCAGACTTTGCTTGACATGATAAGATCAATGTTGAATTATTCTTCGATTCTTACTTCATTATGGGGTTATGCCCTAAGAACCACTGTGTATATTCTGAATCTAGTATTATCTAAGTCTGTACCAAAGGCACTCCTAGAGTTGTGGAATGGCCGAAAGCCAGTTTTGAAGCATATTCGCATGTGGGGGTGTCTGGCTCATGTGATGAAACAATAGACTGAGAAGTTAAAACCAAGATCAGAAATATGTATATTTGTGGGATATGCAATGGGGACATGAGAAGGATTATTTTTTATAGTCACAAGAATCAAAGGGTATTTGTTTCGACAAATGTCACGTTTCTGGAGCATGACTATAGAATAGTTTTCAAGCCCAAAAGCAAAGTAGTTCTGAAAAAGATACTTTCTAATAAGATTGGACCACAACCGAAAAGAGTTGTTAGAATGCTAAGAGAAAAGACCACGATTTCTAATCAAACTCTTGTGGCACCTCGCTAGGAGATGCCTGACGCTGCAACGATGGAGAGAGGTGGATTCGGATCTGCGCCGTCGCTGTTAACGTTGTCTTGAGGAGAAGACCAACGTCCCGCCGTGGGGAGAAGATCCACGCCGGGCCGTGAGGAGAAGATCCGCGCCTGCCTTCTCTGTGAAGAGAAGATCGGCGCCGCCGTGAGGAGAGGATCTGCGCCAGACCCGAGGAGAAGATCTATGCCACTTGATCCGCGTCCTTCCGTCTCTATGAGGAGAAGATCGGCACCGCCGTGAGGAGAAGATCCGCGCCGCCGGAGAAGATCTACGTAGCTATGCTTCTTCTAGCGTGAGAGATAGAGAGCTAGAGAGAGAGAAATGCGGGGGTGGGAGACTCGCGAGAGAGAGAGCGGCGCAGGTGGGAGTGAGAGAGAAAAAGAAAACAGAGAGAATGAAACAAAAAAAACTCTAATTTAGCTATGGAAAATAGAAGAATGTCATTTTGCTAATTTCACTTTGTTGGATAGTCATTCTAGCATATTGCCTAAATTTTAGTCAATGCATAAATGTGATTGTTATGTTTTTTGTAATAATTTTAGGTACTGTGGCAAAAGTCAATCAACATGGAAAAGCCATGGCAGGAAGGTTAAATATCTCATTATAGATAGTTTTAAAGTAGCCACTAATATTGAGACATTTACCTTTTTCGTTTTCAAAAGTAACATTGTGAATGTTTTTCCTTCTTATTCTTCTCAGCCACACTGCAGTTTTCCTCTCTTCTTTTATCGTTTAGATTTAGACTAGCCGAGCACGCGCGCATTGCAGCGCGTATTAATTCTGAATTAGAAAAAAGGTTGATAATTTTTATAGTACATTTATATATGGATATGTCTGTAAAATATTTTTACAAAGAGTTATGTACATATGTCTGTAAAATATTTTTACAAAGAGTTATTTACATATGTCTAAAATATTTGTACAAAGAGTTATTTACAATGTGTTTGAGGTTGTATCCATGCTCCTTATCCTGTTTTTTTTAGCTGCAAAATATAAATTTTGAAAAAATCAGTATTGTTAATTAAGGAAATTGAAAATGTTTTGAGTTAGAAGTAGTTACATTACCTAGTTCATTTGTGGGCGTTTTCTAGATTGTCTTGTTTCCTTTGGTTGAGAACTGAAACAATAGAAGGTTATTAAGATATGTAAAAGTTATATACATTATGTTTTACTGATGAATAATGTAAATTAATATATATATATATATGTGTGTGTGTGTGTTATCTTGTGTTTGATTTTTTGGGTATGGTGTCCGTGGATGAATTGATGTTGTTGTTTTTTAGCGAGGGCTGAAATTGTAAAATATTGTTTAGATATGAATAGAAAATAAAAATAAGACACAACAAAAGGGCAATCATGAGAAAAGAAAGGAATTTTTTTTGAATATTATAGTCAACAACACAAAGCAATACACAATATATCCAAAATTAATAACGGATAGAAGATATGGGCAATAGTTAGAAAAAGTACCTGTAATGCTATGAATATTGCCTTAAACAGGGAATATGAGCCAACGAAACACAGATGAAACAGAGACAGCTTAAAAGACTGAGTAGTAAGTAGGCCAAGATGAGACCAAACAACCAAAAAGCCAAAAATGTTAGAGCAAGTAAAAAGGGAGAAAAAATAAGATATCAAGACAGTTGTAATCAACAATTATAGACAATATCATATTCTAAAATAAAGATCTAGATGACCACAAATACATTGATCATAATTTCTGAACAAATTACATGGCAACAAATGTGTAAAAATAGATTGTAAGAATCACTGCCATATGTTGAAACCAATTAAGGATAACAGATGTTAAGTGGAAATACAAACTAATATATACACCACTGTAAGACGAATAAAGAACACAGAAAAAGATAATCATATACCACTAAGATTTATTGACAATGAAAAGGAATAAATGTTTCTAAACACTATAAAAAACAACATAGATTGACAGCAATACAACAAAACAATATATTCAGTATCAACAACAAATATTAAGAGTATTTGGACAAAAATCATTATTAATACCTGAAATATTGTGAGTTGTGCCTTAAATAACCAATATCAGCCAACCAAATAAAACTCAAAGAGATAGGAATAAGACGATGGGGCAGTAAATAGGCCAAGGTAAAGTAGAGCAATAAATGATCAACGATGGAGCAGAAAAGGATAAATCTTAGGTGTGGAAGAGCAAACAGGAGATAATTTAAGCAACAAATTAATATACAGCAACAACATTTTGCATATATAAAGAGCAAGATAACCAATAACAATGCCACACGTAATAGTTGGAAGTCGGTGTGCACGAAAGCTGCAAAGAAAAAAATTTCTTTGATTAAAGAAAATGATAGAAATGGCATGGGATTAAAAAGCGGCAAAAGAGCCAAAAAAAAAAGGAAGAAAAAAAGAAAATCATAAGAAAAAAAGAAAAAAGAAAAAAACGGAGGAAAAAGAAAAAACCCCAAACAATATTTAGTACAGAGAAAAAGAAAATAGATGAAAAAAAGAGAGAGACGATAAAAAAAGATGCATCTTTTCGGCAAATTTGTACATATTCCGACAACAAAAAGAAGAAAAAATCCCCAAATCATTTAATGCTTCTGTAAAAAAAAATGACACAGATCAAGATAGAAGTATAAATGAGTATTCTAGGCATTACAGATCATCAACATAGATTAGAAAAAAAAAAAAAAAAAATCCCCAAATCATTTAATGCTTCTTTAAAAAAAAATGACACAGATCAACATAGAAGTACAAATGAGTATCATAGGCATTACATATCATCAATATAGATCAGTAAAATCAATAAATGCAAAAGAGATTAATTTAAGCAGAAGTCGGATACACAATCAGCAAATAGGAAGATCCATAGAGCAGAGAAAAAATATGACGTTTACCTATAGAAATCAACCACGGCATAGATCTCTTTCTGGGCAAATGAGTGAGCTATTAAAAGGAAGAAAACACTCAAAGAAGATTCGAGAATCATCAGTAAAAGAAAAAAAAATATCCAAAACAAAAAATAGCAATAGATTTTAAGCAATTAAAAAAATATTAGTAGACCAACCATAACAGAAAATAAATCACCAACAGTGAGAAAATGCTCGCTCTCTATCTTCTCTGTGTTTCTTTTTGTTTTTTTTTTTTTGAAGAAGGAGAAAAATTGCATGGAACCCAAAATACGTACTACCGCAACACAGAAAAAAGCCAACCAAAGTCCCAAATCAAAACAACAAAAAAGTAGCAAAAGGAGATCAACAAAAGAAGAAGAAGAAGAAGAAATAGAAGAAGGAGAAGGGAAAAAAGCAAAGGGGAAAAAAAAACTGACGACAATTTAAGAGAGACAGGGAAAAAAATACATATACACACCGGCAAAATTGCATAAAAATCCCAAACAAAATCCGTAATAACAAACCTCCACCAAAAACATCTAAAAAACCAAAATAAGGGAAAATTATTAACCTAAGAATACAAACCATCATCTTAAATGTTATAAATTACTACCAATAAATCAATATCCATTACTCTTTTTTTTTTCAGATTTTTTGCATGTTTCAGAAACGTGCGCCAAAACAATAAAAATCCCAACCAAAATCCATAATCAAAAGAGAAAAGAAGGAGCAAAGGCTAATTAAAAATACCTACACCGAAAACATCAACCAAACAAAGCTCAAATAAGAAACGGCAATAATGAAGAAGAAAAATTTTCTAAAAAGTATCATTACACAATCGAAGCTATTACTCAACAGAAAATCACAATGCATATGAATCGCCAAAAAATTATTAAAAAAAAAAAGCGAAGGAAGACAAAAAAAAGACGTGAAGGAAGCAAAACAACGGGAAAGGAAGGAAAAGAAAAACTATGAAATGAACACATAAAAACCAAAACCAAAATGGCCGTTGAATCCAGCACAAAAATAGGAAAAAAGAATCAGCGAGTCTGCGGCAATGAGAACAACATAAAGCGGGAAAAAAATCCCAAATCCAACCACTAAAGGAATCCAAAAGAAAAAAGGGATAAACTGGCAAGATTTCTGCCAAGATCACAACGAACAATCCACACACACGAAGGCACAAAGCAACAAATGCGAGATCTGCAGCAAAACAAAAGTGAAGGAACGAATCAAAGGCAAAATGGAAAAGAAAGAAAGGGAAAGAGCAAGAACAAAACGAAGGAAACAATGGAGAAGAAGCGGCGGAAGGGAGAGAAATCCAAGGGCAAAAGGGCACAGAGGCAAGCCAAACAATGAAAGGACCTAAAAGCCCATTACTATAAACGGGGGAAAGCAAAGAATAAGAGCAAAACCAAATGAAGGGGGCGGAGAAGATGAGAGAATCGAGGGGGAAAGGAAATAAGAGTTGCAGGGGATGCAAAATTACCAAAAAGCCACCGAAAGACCAAAACGCCCTTGCACCAGGAGAAGGAGGGAACAGTAAATCGAGGGCAAAATCGTCATTTCACTGTAGAAAGAACAGTAAACTGAGGCCTCGTTCACTTCGCTCGCTTCGCGGATTCGAGTTTTCAATTCGAACTGAGATGTAATATTTTCTGAGAGCTTTTCACTGTAGCAGAAAAAATTAGATGTGACATTTTTTGAGAATTTTTTACTGTAGAAACCTAAAACTGAAAACTCGAATCGGTGAAATGAACGAAGCCTGAGTTTGCGTGAACAATCAACCCCAACTCTACTTTAGATTATTTATAATTTGTTAAAACTTAAAAGCCTAAAACAAAGTTGCCAAAGTGAGAGTTTCAAGCCCGTTCATTTCACCTATTTGAGTTTAGAATTCGAGTTTTGTTACAGTAAAAAGCTCTCAGAAACAGTCACATCTAACTTTTTTGCTACAGTAAAAAAACTCTCACATAAAGTCACATCTCAATTCTAATTAAAAACTCGAATCAGTGAACTAAATGGGCCCTCATTATTTGTATTTCATGGGTGGTTCTATACCGAAGGAGGTCTGTTTGATAAATAGGTTCTAAATATAGTGGTTTGAAATTTTTTTTCTTGTTTAAAATGAAAAGTTTGAAAATAGTAGTTTGAACTTGTAGTCTAAATGATGTTTGAATATCAATTGAAGTGTGGTTTGAGAAGGAATAAAATCGGAAATCACCTTTGGTTGTATAATTAAAAGATTTTTTGTTTTTTTTTGTTTTTTGTCAGATAAGAGATGTGAGTTTGAGTATAAAAAATATTGTGCATTTTAAAGTTTTGGTTCAAAACATCAATTTCATGGATTTTAGCAATAATTTTTTGTCTTTCAAATAGTCACGCTGCATAGAGATACGGATGATGAAACAAAAAAAGTGCGTGATGCCGTGATCTCCTTTCTGCATCCAGGTCCCAAAAACCACCGAGTTGAATATCTGGTCAAAACTCAAAACGACAATGGGTTTTGCATACAACATCATCTCTCAAATGACTATTCATTTCCAGGCGACATTAATACTTCTTTATACGACATTAATCAGTATACGGCATCCTTTTCCATGTGGCATTGCTCTCATACGGCATCATCATTTCCAACGACAATGATTTACGACATCATGTAGCCATTTAGGTCATGGCTTTTGTACGACAGCGATTTCCTCATTCGACATCGTATTTACAAGGCAATTATTATTCTTATTTTTTTGAAAGGACAAGGAAATTATAATTCACGCGACACCGTTTTTTCTAGGCAATATTGTATGCGACATTTTGTATGGAACCCCTTAGCTTTGCGTGTTGAGTAGATTGGTCCTTAAATTAAAAAGTTGTGGAATCGAGTCTTTAAATTTTAGAATTTGTTGTATGGCTAGTCCAATTAAAAATGTCTGTTAAATTTTAGACAGATTTAGGGTCTGTTCATTTTTATTTTTTGAGTTAGAATGACTTGAGTTCAGATCTTGATTTGAGTTAATATGTATTTGAGTACGGTTTGAGTTGAAATTTTAATTTGAGTTTGTGTTTGGATGTACACATTTTGAGTTATGGTTTGAATTAAAAATCTATTCGAGTTTGTGTGTGAGTGAGTCAAAATTTGAGTTTATATTTAGATGTACCTTTCACTATCGAAGTTTAACCCGCGGCCTTTTAGTTTTTCTCGGCCCAAAGTTGTGTTTTTGGATGCCGTTCATGAATAAGAATTAAGAGAAAGTGATCATTAGGTACAATTGTTGTAAATCAAATTAGCATTCTATTCTTGATTAGCAATATTTAGGTGAAGTATCTACGAGTAGAAGCTATGATTAGCTTGGCTATTGATTGAGTGTTCGAATTGAAAATAAGGTTAGTATTACCCTTATTATTATTTTTGTAAATTAAAGCAAGAAGCCTCACATTGTTTTAGACTTTCAGTTATCAATTCTCAAATGAAGGGTAGTATACCACAATGTAAAGCAATATGAGACTCCGAAATTGTGTATTTATTTTGTAATTTGTGTATTATAAAGGTTGAAGCTGGACGCCGTCTTGGAACTCATTTAGATAAAGTTGGATGGGAAAATTTAATTCGGGATCTTCTTTCTCTAATTCTCTCTTCCCAAAACAAAAACTTCAAAGAAAAGTGGGGGTTTCTTCGAGTGGCCGAGTGAGCCCTAGGAATCCGAGGTGGGCGGTGTACGGAAAAGGGTTTCGATCATGTTACGGAGTTCTTCAATGGTGGGAATTATGATCCTGCTGAGAGAAAAGCCGGAGGTAATCTCTCTCTCTCTCTCTCCATTTTCCCCAACTCTAGGGATAAGCAATATATGTTATATGTGTTTAAATTTCCCTCTTTTGTATAATTTTACAATTTTCATCTTTCCCAATTCTTAATTCTAATAAGCAAAAGATTTTTTTTTAAAATTTTATTTTCAATTGGGGCTAGAAATTTAGTTTTAATATTTGACATCTATTTCATGTTGCGATTTTTTTTCCTTAAAGACCGTTTTTTTTTTTTTTATATGTGCAATATGGATTGTATGATTTTTTTTTGTTATTTTTATTTTTATAAGTAGTGGTTGGTATAAGTATAAAAAAAATTCAAGTTTTTATTTTTTCTTTTTTAATTTAATAGGGCCAAGGAAGTTGTTTTCGAAGGAGGAAAAGGTTATGCTAAATAAACGAATATTTGATCTGGTAACTGCTACCTCTATAAGTCTTGCATGTTCCATTACCATCCCATTTTACTTGTTTATTGTTTATTGCACTTCTTTTAAAGTTGCTATTTATTTTATCTTGACTAGGGGATTCCTTAGAGAAATGAATACTTTAAAAGTTACATCTTTCAGATATTAGTCTGGTGATTAATTTTCTTTAAAGCAACAACTCCGCGCATGTAAATCATGAAGAAAACGTTTGCATGATAAATGGCTGCCTCTTCACCCTCTAGCTGCATCAGGAGCTTTTTACCTTGTTGATACCCTGTTGAAGCATAATGTTGATATCAATGCTGTGGATAAGGTATGTCAAATGAACTGCCTTCTAATGGCAAATTAAATTTGGAAAATTGTTGCATGTTTCGATTCTTTCGTCATTTTGGCTTTCGGTTTACTATATGCCAGGATGGTTGTACAGCTATTCACAAAGCAATAATTGGCAAAAAGCAGGCGATTACTAACTATCTTTTGAGGGAATAAGCAAATCCATTTGTTTGTAATAAAGTGAGTATATGCTACTCACCTTCACTTCATCTTGTTAAATGCCATTTCTTAACTGTTTAGCTAATTCTATTAGTAATTGTTATATTAAATCAGTACTTTATAGTTAAAACATATTTTCTAAGTATCAAGTTTGATTATGCTAAACGGAAGCCTATGCATGCAAAGCGATCCAAGAATACATTCGGAGTTAGATATAGAGCCCCCTGAGTTGTTTGTTTATCTTTTTAATTGCTTGGATATTTGCTTTAAGTGACTATTTCGTTTAGCATGGAAGATTGAAGATTTTTATTTTTATTTTTATTTATTTTTTCAGTTCTGCTTATAGTGTTATAAGCATGAAAAATGAATAACCTGCCTTGTTGGAACCTTTTTTATTTCTTGTTGACCCTGTTCATGGCTTGTGGTTGCAATCTTTTCTTCTTTGTTTAAACAGTTTGGGTTCAATATTATGGCCTTCACATCTTGTAATTTGTTTATTTCTGTTTTCTGTTTGTTGGAAACAGGATGGGGCAACCTTGATGCATTATGCGGTCCGAACAGCTTCCATTTAAGCAATTAAAATTCTCCTCTTGTATAATGTTGATATGAACCTTCCAGATAATGTAAGTTGATAAGTCCTTGTTGTTGCTAAGCCTTTTGGTGCCATCTCAATGATCTTATAAGAGATATTTCCATTTTGTTTATCCTTGCAGGATGGTTGGACACCGTTACATCTCGCTGTTCAAGCTCAAAGAATAGACGTCATTAAGCTTTTATTGATCAAAGGAGCTGATAAGACCTTAAAAAATAAGGTAAGATGGTCTGTTTCCTTTTGATTGTCCGTGCTTCAGTAACTTTGTTCACGCCTTTCATTAGCAACAAATTAACTCGGCACTATGCCGGCATTGTGAACATTCAAAGTTCGCCAGTATATCATTCAAAAGTATAAGTTTTCATATTTCTTTTGAAATTCAGAAGTTTATCATAACTTGCATAACTCAAATGTTGGAAGTCCTTCTGGTGGAGATAGTGATATATATAGTAAATTCCTTCTTTTATATATCATATCATGTTAAAACAAAGAAATAATCGACTTTAATTTCCTACTGGGTGCAG
Organism: Morus notabilis; assembly: GCF_000414095.1. NCBI lineage: Eukaryota > Viridiplantae > Streptophyta > Magnoliopsida > Rosales > Moraceae > Morus > Morus notabilis. Next base: position 112,506 of record NW_010357333.1, read on the forward strand.
GATGGTTTGACCCCTCTTAATCTCTGCCTATATTATAGTCGTGACACACGCACTTATGAGCTAATCAAGGTGTTAAAACTGCTTCCAAAGCAACGTTGACTTTTTGTCAACAAAACCCAAATCATCAAATGCATAGAGAGAGCTCGCCAAAGTGGTGTATAAAAAATATGACCAGCCATCATGGGTTGTCCAAGTTTTGTATGTATAGATTTGAGAATTGTATTTGTTTTTGCCTATATGTTGTCGGTTGATGCATATACAAATATTAGTGTCACACAACATTTGGCAAATTAGACAACTATAGGCGGTTGCTTTTGATTCTTCTGTAGTTATTAAATTATTATTGTATTTGAAAACTTTTCTTTTTGAAATGACATTACATATGTGAGCTCAAAATAGAATCAATATTGGTATCAACAGTAGCATTGGAGATGGTCTTGATATATTAAAATTTTCTTACAAATTTTTTAAAAGAACCCTACCAAAATTAATAATTATAGTATTTGGTTGCATTATTAAGACCGCAATTGTCTCTGTCAAGCTTTGTAAGAGAGAGAGAGAGAGAGCACAAAAAAATTTCATAACTCGAAGACTGCAACTGTCCCTGAGTAATTGTCACTAATGTTCATTTTAGTTGTAATTATATTGTGAATGAAGAAATGAAAAAAAAAAAAAGAATTAATTATCATAAATTTATTATTAAAAAATTCATAATCATAGCATTATGTTTTTTTTAAAAGTTAAACAAGTATTTTTAAATACTAAAAATAATTATATATATTTAAGTTTCATATTATGTCTATTTTGGTCATTTTACATATCCACAACAATTCAATTTCAAAATTTACCAAATACTATTACACTGATTTTGAAACCAACACAGCTACTATAATTACAGTTTATCAAACACTCAGTTACTTTTTATAACATCTGCTTGTTCTTTCAACACTAAGCCTAAATGATTTGACGGATTTAATAAACACCCTAATTTCACTCGCACAATGGCCTTTCATGCGATATGATTGGGACAATCTAACTAAGGGATCATATTTTATTTATTTATTTTCGTGGCCACTTTAATTACAGAAATTGTAAAAAAAAAAAAAAAAGGTGAGTTCCTTTATATCCATTTCCCGCAAATTAAACTAGCAAAAAGAATTCACTCAAAAAAAAAAAAAAAAAAAAACTAGCGAAAAGAATTACAAGCAAACACAAAATAAATAAATAAATAAATAAAAAGAATAAAATAAGCAGTTTTTTGGGGAAAAAAGAAAGAAATGTTTGCTTCTTCCAGCTTGAACCTCCCGAGCCTAGGTTCCTCGCACCCGCCGAGCGTCCCCGAGTCTAAACCCAAGTATCCAAGCCCCTCCGCCATCTCTCTCCAAACCAAAGCCGAAGCCCCCTACGAACCTGACTCCGAGCCTCAGGCTTGGAAGCTCAAGGGCAGCGGCAGCCCTCAGCTGAAGCGATGGTCGAGGGCTCGCGCGCTACGCTCCGGTCGAAAATTGGACCGCCCGGGTCTCCGGTCCAGCGTGGCCGAAGTGGACCGGCAAATTCCGGTCAAGAAGACCGCCGATACAGAGCCAAACAACGCCACGGGAAGCGACGGAGAGTCCGACGCGGCTGCGACGGCGGCGAAGTCGATATACATGGTTTCTGACGGAACTGGATGGACGGCGGAGCACTCCGTTAACGCGGCGTTAGGGCAGTTCGAGCATTGCTTGGTTGATCGTGGCTGTCCCGTACACACACACATGTTTTCCGGTGTAAGCTTTTTCATTGAATAAGCAATCCTCTACGTCTTTTTTTAAAGAACTTTGCATATAAAAGACCTAATTTTTGTAATGGTTGAATCAATAACATTGTTAATTTTATCAAATTTTTGTTTATGAAACGATTTCGTTTGCTAATTTTAGTAAAAATTTGAGTCGGAATTGTGCTGAAATTGAGATGAATATCCAAAGTTCCGTTTTTTGTTTTCATTTTCAAAGTTAATGACGAAAATTATCCCACCAAAAAAAAATGTTAGATCGATGATGTAGAGAGGTTAATGGAGATTGTTAAGCAAGCAGCCAAAGAGGGTGCTATGGTGGCCTACACTTTAGCTGATCCTTCCATGGCAGAATCCGCCAGGCAAGCGTGCAAGTTGTGGGGCATACCATCAACTGACATACTGGGCCCAATCACGGAGGCGATTGCTTCTCATTTAGGTGTCTCACCATCTGGCCTGCCCCGTGGTGCTCCCGGCAGGAGTTTCCCACTTTCTGATGATTACTTCCGTCGGATTGAAGCCATCGAATTCACCATCAAGCAAGACGATGGGGCATTGCCTCAGAACCTTAACAAAGCTGACATTATTCTCGCTGGGGTGTCTCGCACTGGGAAGACACCGTTGTCGATTTATCTAGCGCAGAAAGGGTACAAAGTGGCGAATGTGCCGATTGTTATGGGGGTTGAATTGCCGAAGATGCTCTTTCAGGTTGACCCGGAGAAGGTTTTTGGTTTGACTATAAGTCCGGTAGTTTTGCAAACGATCAGAAGAGCAAGGGCTAAGAGTCTGGGGTTTACTGAAGAAGTGAGGAGTAATTACTCAGAGATGGATTATGTTCGAGAGGAGCTGGAATTTGCACGCAGGGTTTTTGCACAAAATCCCGTCTGGCCAGTAATCGGTAAGAATGGCTTACAACTCTGATATATTACTCTTTTCCATTTGTAGGAAGTCTTATATGTGGTACATGTTTCAATTTAGTTTTCATTGCTATCTTTTTTGTTCTTCACTTTGGAGTTCTGAAGTGAAATTCTTTTATTTCGAACTTATTAGTTCGAAGAACCGAGTAAGAGAGCGGGGTTAGAAATCTAGAATTATTATTATGGCCATGGTGTAGATTGACATTCTTTTATTACAGAAGTAACAGGGAAAGCAATAGAAGAAACATCAGCTGTTATATTGAGGCTTTATCAGGATAGGAAGCACAGATGCTCGATGCCAAGAATCTCAAAGCGTTACTGAAGATGGCGAGTCATTATCTTAAATCATCATGCAGATGTTTACATTGGGTGAACGGTCAAGAGTCGATCTCGTGTTGGACCACAAGATGTGAGACATCCAAACAACTATAATTTCCAGACAACCAAAAGCTAATAACTAACTTTTAAGCAATTTTAAGAGGTAGTAATTTGCTATGCATTTGTTTACTGTTAGTTATGCATCTCACGTACTGTTCAGTATGCTTGTGTGTATATGATATTTTCTTCTACGAATACCCTGTTATCAATTGTTTGATGTGCTTAACGTTGAATTATTTAGCCCACTAGTGAATAGGATTTTTCTAGGGAGGAGGAAATGCTTCCTTGATATGAGTCCTAACTGAGTGAATTGAAGTTGTGGATCAATTTATATGTATTAGGATTAGGATTGCTAAATCATTGTGCTGAAACAGAAACGCCAAGAGAGTGTTTAGTGATGACTGTCTGCATTTTGGTATAGGTTTTATATAAATGAGAAAGTAATGATGCATTTAACCTCCTGCATAGTGAAGTCCTTCATTATCTCTGTTGTTAGACGCAATGTTAGATTTAGTTCATGATTTCTTCTTTGCTTGTCTCTCGTGTGTTTGAATAGCAAGCGTATAGCAGAAGAATATTGATCTCTACAGTTTCCTTGTTCTTGAAGGACAGCCTCACCTAATTCAAGAACGTTAGTGAAAAGACTTATTTTTACCCCAAGATGTTATTTTCATTCCACTTTGAAAACTATGTCAGCAGGAACACAAAAATTTAAACCAAAAAGTAATTTTTGGGGAAAATTCTTTTAGATAGTTTAGCATGACAAGAACTATTAACTGAAGATTACAGCATATAGTTTAGCATGAAAAGAACTATTAACTGAAGATTACGGCATACTAAACAGTTCCAATAACTTTTTTCGCCTGGTGAGTTGAATTAATCAAAATTTTGATCATAAGAATGAAGAAAGTGTATTTCAAATGTCTTATGAGAGTTAATTGACTAATAGTGAGAAATAACTTTTCTATCAACTTTTGTTTGCCAAGTGATATAGACATATAGTGCATATAGTTTAGCATGAAAAGAACAATTAACTGAAAAAACAGCATACCAAACAGTCCCAATAACTTTTCTCGCCTGGTGAGTTGAATTAATCAAAATTTTGATCGTAAGAATGAAGGAAGTGTATTTCAAATGTCATATGAGAGTTAATTGACTAATAGTGAGAAATAACATTTCTGTCAACTTTTGTTTACCAAGTGATATAGACATATAGTGGGTAGAGAAACTGAATTTGAGTTTACTGTAGTTTAGCAGATACACGATATAAGAAAAGGCTAGCTATAACGTAGCGTAACATTTCTAGTATGCAGGCAGCATTAGGATTTGTTACAGGTTTTGGGAGGGTATATATCGGTCCATTTGCAGAGCTTTTGCTTTTGGTCAATAAAGGAATAGAAACAAAAGTTGTGTCAATAAGCGTTTGGAACCATAAAATGAGTCAATAGATTTTAAATTTTCTAATAAACAGTAAAAATGTTAGATTGAAGTTTATAATATCTTATTTAAACTCTGATACAATTTTCAAAATCTATTTAAAAGTGCTTTTTCGAGATGGCACATTTTGTGACTTTATTGGAAGCTCTTCTACGGAGCTAACTTTTAACAGAGCATCAAACACAGTAACTTTTGATCTCAAGAAACCAAAAGCGGCTTCTCAGAAGCACTTCTAATGGAGCATCCAAATACTTACAGAGCATCTATCATATTTTATTCATCAGGGATCATTCTCATATTATTTCTCATCTTATGTGGTGCCTCACAAGGATCTCCATAACCCCAGATTCATTGTTTCCGCAAATCTGTCTCTCAACACTGCCAAAATTTCAATATTATCTTATTGATGGTCGATTGACGCCACAAATGATGCTATTTGTGTTAAGTGTCTGTCTGGCATGACACCTGGACGCAGCAGAAAGACATCGGAGCCACCATCAGCAGGTGGTTTTACTCTTTCGAAGTGAAGGTAGAAACACAAACACGTCCACACAAAGTTGGACAGACAGACAATTAGTTGAAATTATATAGCCTGACTTGATGTTGTTTCTAAATCTGTCCAAATCCAACCCCACTTTCTTAGGAATCTTCCTTTTAGTTCTAGTTTGCTATTTAATTACTAGCATATAAGTAGGACCCTTTTAATAAAATAGAATAAAACAAGTTGTTCCGATTGGTTTGATTTGCATATGTCATTGAACTGATTCTAACTAATGTGCTTTGGAATTATCATATTGTTTCATTGTTTTAATTCTGAGGGATTCTCATATTTTATTGTGGCGGGTGCTTCTTTGTGTCTCGAAGTCCGAATGCGATGCCATATCAGAAATGATGGTATAAGCATCAGGACTAAAAACAAATGACAAAAAAAAAAAAGACAGACCTTAAAGAATCAGTGGTAGCGATCCCTATCAAGGGGTAAATTTAAAAAAGCGATTCCTTGTTAGTGCAGGTTAATAATTAATTAAACAATCACTAGACAGAACAAGAGATACCATGAGGAACAAATTAATAAAGGATTTCTTAAGACTTTTTATTTTATTTTATTTTATTTTTGTTTCTTTTTATGTTAATATGTTGTGTACAGATATTCATCTAGATCTAACATTTGGGATTCACATACAGTGAATTGCTCAACCTCCTTCAAAACTAAAATTCCATCTGCCAAACCTTTTATGATTCCTGATTTTTGCAGAGATCCCACAAACATGGTCTATGAAATTCTGCACAGGGTCTTTGATAAACGGACAAGCATGCTTTGTCTTACCAATCCACTTCCCACAAGGCCACAAGACTAAAATATACATACATACATACATACATATATTATATGTGTGTATATATAGGCGCGTGCGCGCACACATATATAAATATATATATTTGCTTAAAGTAAAAGCTTCACAGTGCGCGTGCATACATGAATACTTTATTGCTACGCAATCTCAAGGTTGTTTGATGTTTCCCTCGCCTGCCCAATCCCACATGGAAGCCACATACAACAAAAAGGGTTGCTTGAACTCGGATTTTTGCCAAAAGAAACTGGCGAAATTGAAAAGTATGGGGAAAGAAAAAAAGAGTGCAAAAGTGTACTTAACTTTCTGATCTTCCACCGATATTCCATTCAACTCGGTAGAGCCACCAAATCTTTACAAAAAGAGGACACAACACATCATAAAGAAGATTCCTTTTCTTTGTCACAGAGCAATGTGTCCTTGTCTTCATTTCTACAATAATTTTGTATTAAGGGGCCTTGGAAAAAAAAAAAAAACAAAGAAAGGGGGTTTGGGGTTAGGTTCTTCGATCCAAATCAAGTTCATTCATTCCTCTTTTATGTATCTTCCTGTCTGCTTTCTCTCACAAAGTGCGCCTCATAATCGGCCGATTCGTTTAAGGAACCCCTTTTACCAAAGAGTTTGATCCTTTCTTGTTGGTTTTGTGTAAAGAAATTCCACTCGGATAGCGTAAAACTAACCATGTATTACTGCTGATGCCAATCAAGACCATTTTCATCAGTACTGTACTTGCTGATTGAAAGGGTTAAATATATCAGCAAGATTGTTCCCATGCTTGACCTGTTGTCCAAAAAATACAACACTTTTTTTATTAGTCAAAATAACTGAACAATTAAAAAGCAATATTCTGAGGTTTGGCATGTTGTTTTCTAATGAGTATGACATGTTATCAATTTTAGAACTGTACAAAGTGTATGGAAGAGGATGGTAATCTTACAAGGTGGCAAATAAGAAAAGGATCTTCTTGGGATCAAGGACCCAAAAAGAAGAGTGCTTGAAGCTGTTTCTTCGAAGAACCGATCTGATCGATCTGCCATCAGTGGCGGGGGTGATGTTGCCGGCTGTGATGGTGATCTGATGATGGACTTGTGGGCTACTCGAATTATCGATGGTCCCTACTGCCACCATCGAGGGCTTTTCTGGCGTGCATGACCCTACAAAAGAGCAGCAGCAGAATAAATAATTCCGTAACCTCCATTTTGCCTATTAACAATTTAAAAAAAAAAGAAAAAGAAAAAAGAATTGACGGTTCAACTAGAATATCATAATCGAAGCTCCAATAATATGCATCGCCACCAATCATGACATTGGAAAATACCAACAAAAGGGCAAAGATATTGAGCCATCTGTTTTTTCTACTCAACTAGTGGAAAGTCGCATCTAATTTCCAAATTCATCTCCCGTGTTCTATAGTTGACCCAGTTGTAGTACTTACTTCACTGCCAAAATTAAATATTGTAAAACCCGTGTGTACAAGGTCATTTAGCTTAACAGATTTCCAACCACCAGTTTTTTCTTTTCTGAAGACTTCAACTAACAAGTTGAATAATAAAATTTCCATAAATTAAAAAAAAAAAGCAAAAGAAAATGGTTGAAATAAAATTGGTACATTTTTTTTTTCGGTAAGTATGAAATTGGTATGATTAATTTAATTTCAAATCCTCCCGAGTCACCCATCTAAGGTAAAGTTGGTACACAGGTTGGTACACAGGTTGGTAAACTACAAAAAAAACCAAAAAAAAAAAAAAGGGGTGGTATACACCCATTTGTGGATTCCAATTCTACATTTTATCTTCTATTCTGTGGTTGAATTCGGTATTAACCTCTCATAAGTGACATCTGGACTAACCGTTAATGAGGGAATTTGGGCCATTGTGTAAATGACAAAATCATAAATGATCCTACGTAAGGTTGAATTGAACGGACAAAATTTATCAATATTTATTGTTATTACAATATTATTTATTATTATTATTATTATTATTATTACTATTACTATTACTGCTGCTGTTTTTACTTTCTACTTCAATAAGCAAATAATGAATAACAGTTGTATGCTTCATAATCGTAAACTTATTCACGAAATGAAGAAGATTTTATTTATTTTATTTTATTTTATTTTATTTTATTTTTTTGAGGAAACATGAAGAAGAAATCGTGTGAATTAGAACTTTGGGAAAAAAGAAATTAAAAAAAATAAAAACTTGTTTGAATTACCAACCTCTTGGTGACGGCCCAACAACTGCGGAGTCTCTATCATTAGCATTTGTATAAGAATTAATCTTCTTCTCTGGGACACGCTGAGATCCTTTCCGGGAAAGGCTTCTCTGCAACTTTGCCATCATGAAAAAGAATATTCACAACGTTATCTAAAAAAATGAAAAAAATAATTTCATTTGTTTTTTTTGTTTTGGTTTACTAGAGTGGCGTATAGATAGCTAATCCTAAGGTTAAATTTTAATACATCATTAAGGAGGAAATAGATGCTACTTCTAGAAAAATAATGACAGGTAATAATGCCTGAGAAAGACTTTCTTTGTTTACACTTGCGTGTTAGACATACCAGCTATTTCCTCTGTTTCAAAGAACGTCATTATTAATTAACAGACTACCAATTAAATTTTTTTTAAAAAAACTAAAGTTGACTTAGACATAATTATTAGAATGACTAATATAAGAATTCTAAAGAGAAAATTGCGTGGTTAAAAAAAATACCCGATAAGAACAACCAGAATTATCCAGATGATATTTACAAAAAAGAGCGCAAAAAAAAAAAAAAAAAAAAAAAAAAAAAAAAAAAAAAAAAAACTAACTTTGATTCTTGAACTTGTTGTAATATCTTTATCGCTGCTGCCATGGGAGAAGCTTCCCATATCAATGACGAAGTTATCAGATGAATCTGCTGTGTAATGAAAATCGTTTATTTGATCCGCAACAGAGATTTTCTCGGCTATGAATTTTTCTTCTAATCCGTTTATCTCGCCAGGACCAACTGATTCCTGAAAACAAAATGAAAAAGAAAAAAAATTAAATTCAATGAAACAGTTAATGATAAATAAGAAAACCCCACGAAGCCAATACTCACCAGCTTTGGATTTTCCGCCATTTCCGTCACTTTCCCGGGAAAATAAAAAGCGAAGAGAAGAGAAACAGAGAGGTATGACTTTATGAGAAGGTTTTATGTCAACAGCGTCAGAAATTGCGTACCCAATGGAGCAAATAGCTATCAACCACCTGATCGAAATAAAAAACTGTGAACGAAGAATTAGTCTAAGCTTCAGTTAATCTGAATAAAAGAGACAAATCTCGTAAATTACAAACGAGAAAAAAAAAAAAAAAAAAACTTGGACATGGCATTTTACCTTCCTTTTTTTTTTTTTTTTTTTTTTTTTTTTTTTTTTTTTTTTTTTCTTTTTTTTTTTTTTTTTTTTCCTTTCTTTCTTTCTTCAGCTGTTTTTGTTTGGTGGGAAATTTTCCAAACCTCAGAATACGTAGAGACCACCGCAGAAGAGATTGGCAATCTTTCTTCCTTTCTTCGTTTATCTGCTTTTTTTCCTCAACAGTTGGTGATGAAAACTCTTCCAGAAAGTAAACATGGGAAATTTGTTTGGGAGAATTGCATAAAAGTTTGGTTTTTCCGAAGAAGCAATGCACAGAGGAACTGACTGGGGACGACTCTGTTTTCTTTTGTCTGATTGGAGAAGTGATTTTCTCGAAGCAGAAGAGTGTATATATATATATATATATAAATTTATATATATATATATATAGAGAGAGAGAGAGAGATCAGGAAGTTTTGGTTAGAGAGGAAGAGACAAATAACTCTGAAGGAGTGAGAATATTGAGATCATAAATGTGGGTGTTTGCAAAGAGAGAAAACGGTGGGAAATGGAATTTTTTGTGCTTTCTCTAACATTTTATGAGATATGCGTTATACTATATATAAATTAAGTAAAAAATTGAAAAAAAAAAAGAGAATACAAAAATTTAAAGTGGTTCTATATTATTCTTACATTCACAGATTATAAATAAAAAGAGAATTCACTCGTAGAAGTAAACATCATTGTTAATATCCTCCATATGAATATAAGTTACAATTATAAAATCGGATAATTCATCTAAATCATCAAATCTAGAGATTTTTTAATATGAAGTAAATTTAAAAAAATCAAAATATATTAATAGAAGTAACTATATGTAAAAATTAATCTTTTCTAATGATACATACGTATACACACTTAAATAACATATATTATCATTGTAATGCCTCCAAATACTATAGTGTAGACATCTCATGCGAATTGCCCCGTGGTAATCAGACTAAAGAAAATAAAAATAGTAGGAAAATAAACTAAAAATATTAGTAAGTTATATTATATCTATTATGATGATGTACCAGGACACTCTGTCAATTCATTTTTAATAAAACATCTCATCATATTTTGCTAATTTAAGGATTCCGGAAGTAAAATAAAGAAGGAAAAATGATTCTTTTTTGGAATCGGAAAAATGCTTCTACGTTAGCTTTAATTTAAATTTGTCAAGATATATGAAAAGTTGATATCCACTTCAGCTCAATAATAAAATAAAATGTCCAAATTCTATCAAAAATAAATAAATAAATAAAATGTCCAATTTCAAAACAATAAAATATCCTTTTGTTTTATGTTTTGAACGTTAAAATTCACTAAAATTTCAAGAGGTTGAAAAGTTCCCACGTATAAAGAATAATAATATAAATAGCTCAAAATTTATGGAGGAACAATTTTAGATATTTTGTATATATAAAAATGGATGAAATATATGTTTTAAGAATAAAACTATGAAAGATGGAGTAAAAAAAACATAGTTTTGAGTTTCAAGTGCCTATTAAACTTTTAACTCTAATTGGAGTATATCAAGCATTCCAACTCCGGGGAAGAGTTAAAATCTTAACTCAACTTTTAAGGTTCGTTAACATACAAATTAAGTTAGAAATTTTAATTAAGTTCAAATACAGTACTAAAAGTGTAATATAATTCACTAAAACAATTTTCAAGTGATAAAAAAAAAAAGAGCAAGACTGAAGGGATCCAATGCTTATTTTGGTTGAGCAACCATCCATTTTATAGTACATATTTTACCAAGAATTAATTTTTAATAGTCCACCGATCACTAAACAGTAAAACCTATAGAATATTAGCTCTGATTAACAACATATCGAGAAAAGAAGAGGTCCTTTTTTTTTTTTTTTGTGTGGCTAAAAGCTGAAGGGGTCCTTTTTGTGATTCATGTGTGATGATTAAGATATTCAATACGCAAAGTTTATCAATATATTCTGATGATCAGGATTAGGTATACTTTGTGGTGGGTCTTCCAGTTCCTTTATTAGTGTACAAAATATTTCGCTAAAAAAAGAACAAAAAGATTACGTGTTAAAGCTAAAGTTTATAGGATAACGTATATCCTCAAGAGTGACTAAACGGCAATGTTTTCTGTGACCATAAATTTATCCGCATCTAGTGTTGTAAGTTCAGGCCGTGGGCCTGTCTGAACCTCAAAAATTTTCGGGCTCGGTGGGCAGGCACTATTCGCCGTCTATCTACACATTTTTACTGGGCTCGGGTTTGGGCAGCCCGAGGAAAAACCAACCCTGGCAGTCCGCCACCGGTGGAGAAGCCGTGACCGCCGTCAGCCGGAATTTATTTTGAATTTTCCAGCGTAACCCGAAGCCCGACCCATTGCCCGAAAACCTAAAAAATGGCTAGTTTTATTAAATTTGTGCTCGACCCGACCCGAATTCTTTGTGACCGGTAGCCTAAATTTTGAATGCAACGACTCTATTTTGCCCGACTTGACCCGCCGCCCGACCCCAACGGATCTTTTTATACCGTTGGCCGATATGCCCGGACCTGACCCGACCCGACCCGAATGTGTGTTACCGTTGGAACAAAAAATTTGAGGGAAAAAAATTTATTTTTCAAGCCAAAAAATATCCTATAAATACCCCCCCTCCCCCCAAAAGTCTCATCCTCTCTTAATTTCTCTAAATCTCTCTTAATCTCTCTCAAATCTCCCTTAATCTCGCTCAAATCTATCTCGATCTCTCTTAATCTCTCTCAAAGCCCTCTCAATCTCTCTTATTTTTCATAATGGATTCTTCTAGTTATGGTGGTGAGGTGGCGGCAACAGCGGCGGCTTCAACGAGTTAATGGCGTATCTGAGTGAGGGCTTAGTTGTCGATAATAGTGAAATATTTGATTTGGTTCAGTGGTGGAGGGCACGGGCATTAACTTGGCTGATCCTCGACTGACAATGGATATTTTTTTGATCTCAATCTCCACTGTTTCATCTGAACAAGCCTTCAGTACGACCGGTCGAATACTTAAAGAACGTAAAAACGCATTGCAACAGGACATTGTTGAAGCTTTGGTGTGCATTAAGGATTAGGATCGTTCCGACTAATGCTTACACGATACAATTTCACCGGCAAGCCAAGAATGGATCAATGAATTTAATAGATTAACTTTTAATTTTCAAGACGATCCTTCAGCTTCAAATTAAATTCTATTATTGTAATTTGTAAATATTTATTTACTTTGTCCAGTGTTATTGTAATCTTGTATAGACTTTGTAAGTTCGTCAAATTTATAATTCGTCCCACAATGATTGCACTTTTTTTTCCTTACCAAGTTTTTATCCCAATTGAGTTTTTCTTGGTAAGGTTTTTAACGAGACCATCATGAATTACAAATTTAAAAATTAATAATTGTTTTATATTGTTTGTGTTCATTTCAAATTTCAAATTGCAATCTCCCTTATAATTTTTGTATAATTTTTACAATAAATAACTTAAAAATCATTTATATACATGCAACTCGGGCTGGCTCGAACTGCCCGACCGGGCTCGGGCAGCCAAAAGCTACCCGAACCCGTCCATGATGTTCCTCAGGTCGGGTCGGGTTGGGCAGCCCGAAAATTCGGGCTCGGACGGGCTCAATCATCGGATAAAAATTCAAAATTTTCGATGGTCGCGGGCGGTCCGTTCACAATTTCAGCACTATCCGTATCCATTGCTAAGAATCCTTTGAGAAATCTCTCTCGGTCTTCCTTTTTTGTACACAAACTTTCCTTAGAATGTCGCATGATTCGGTATCTAGTATTGGGACGGCTTATATTTTTATTGGTTTTTTTTTTTTTTTTTTTTTTTTTTTTTTTTTTTTTTTTGTTAGAGACAGCTTTTCCTGTTAATTGATTAAGATGGGAAATTTATTAGAAAACTATAAAACACCCAGTAATAATAACTCCATAATATAATTACTAATCTCGTAAAAGATAATATGAATAATTTATATGTAGTACTATTACATGTCGTTTGCAGGTCACCACGTTTCCATAATAAAAACATATTATTTAGGAACCCATCAGGAAGGAATGCTAGTGGACATCATATGGAGAAGAATAAAAACAGATAATTGTATATAGAATATTTGGGATGCACTAAGGTTTACTTGTGCATAAAATATAATTATAGATATTAATGTTTATGATTAATAGTGCTAGCTAGAGGAGGCCGCAACTACATATGGAGTGGAATGGGCAAAAGCCTCGTGTGCTCTCTTCTTTCTTTTTTTTTCTTTTTTTTTTTTTTTTGTGGGTATTGCAGGCTACGCCAGCCTCAAGTTAAAGAAAAGATTAATAATGTTAAAACTTAACTAATGGCGTATCGAAAGCATGAGTTGACAAATGTATTAATTAATATTTAAATAAATAGAAAATAATACTATAACATATCGAAAGAACATCATGAAAAGAATGATAGGGTAATATAACCTAATTAAGCCAACTGATGATGAGCATGAAAGGCACATGATTAGGCAAGGAAGGTGCGGTGCTTGTCATGGAGAGGTTTTATGCCCTTTTCAAGGGATGAAATCCTCATGAATACTCCTCCTCTAGATTTTTGTTTTTTGTTTTTGTCTTTTTTGTTTTGTTTTTGTTTTCCTTTTCAAATATTGCCAAATGATATAATGAATAATGATACGGTAATTATGTAAATACACTTCAATTATTGTTAAAGAATATTAAAAAGCGAAAAAGGGGGAATTGATAATAGAAGTTTTAATTTTAGGATTAATTTTAAAAATTCTTCCCGAACTATGACTCTTGTAACACTTTGCCTCCCGATTTTTAAAAAGCAACATCCGTTTTTCTCGAATTTTGTTCCGTTAACAAGTTTTATCATTCTATTACAATGAGTGACAGAATTACCACGTGTTACTTATTTAGTGAGAATTAAAAGCGCAATTATGCTTAACCCTCCTAATCAGATAATTCCCCATTTTTATTAAAAAATTCACCATCTTCGTTCACATTTTGCTTCTTTTTTTTTTCTCACCTCATTCATCCATGGCAAGTTTCTGCAGTACAAACAGTGGTGGCAGCGGTTGGGTAAACAAAGAAGTTTGAAGTCCTATTCGATGTCGATGTGGGTTGGAGTTTTTGAAATTAATCATTCATTTTATGATTGAATGCATAATGAAGAGGAGAGAGGCTGTGGGTTCGGAAAGTGGCTTGAGAGTGGAGAAAATTTCTATGCAAGAGAGTTCGTTCCAGAATTAGATTTCAGTGCAAGAGATGTAATTCCAGAATTAGTCGAAAGGCTTGACAAGTTGAACCAAACACAGAAATTTACAATGAAGATTGATTTTTCCTCAGATTTTTCTTTTTGGGGGAAAAGTTCTAACCTTAACACAACAAAAAAAATCGACAAAATGGGTTTTTCTTTAATGCATTTGACTTTTTTTAATTACTTTTTTTAATAACATAGGGTTATTGCAGGTTAATTTATGATAATACTCTCATCAGATGGGTCATTGTTGGTGTGAAAATTAACTACGCAAGTGCACGTGCCGAACAAGTAATAAAGTGAAAGAGTAGAGTATCGTTCCCACGGAGAAAGTTATCAATATTTTTCCTAATAAGATCCAAGAGATGCAATGTAAACAAATTTAATGGTTTGATTCAATTACAAAGACTAAAAGAATTGCAGTAAACAGAAGTAAATAAATGAACACTCAGTTATGAAAGGAGAAAATCAATCTATGTGAAGGACTATGACTATATTTCCCCTTCACTACAACCTGGGCTATTTATGCTACGACTTTTGCTACAGTAATGCTGTCAGTTAACCTGAAACACGAATTTTACACAAGAATCTCCCGATCTACTTATGATTTTGCCTCTTTACTCGCATTTCAACATATTCCTATGAGAAATATAAACAGAGAGGTTAAGTTAAGCATATGTTTCAATTGGGTTATGTGAGACAAGTGTATATTCCTATACTACTCACAAATCAACTAGATTTCTTTGCGAAATTTAGCTAAACAACACATTGTTTAATATTGGTCTAATTCCAATCAACCTTCCAGCAAATTGAACTCATAGTATTTTGTTTAAGATGGCTAGTCAGTAAACAAAAATGAACAATAAAGATTATATTGAACAAACTAGATCAACATTAATATAGTAAAAGTGAGCATACACAACGTTAATTACAGATATGGGTACTTTATCATCCCAGCCAAATGTATCTAGCTCATACTTGTCTGGTTAAACATAGCAAAATAGACAATCATCTTTCAAGTACAAAGAGAGGAAGAATAAACCGAATTAGGAGAATGAAAGTAGCGACAGAAAGTGAATTACAAACACTGGTGGTGTCCTCTTCTAGCTCATCTTCTCCTAATTTCAGCTCTAATTCCTCTCCAGCGTCCTTGCGTTTTCTTTCTCTCTTTTCTTTCTTTCTACACTGTGCTGCCTATTTCTCATTTGGGTCCTCTTTCTTGCCTCTCTTCTTTCCTGTGGTCCCCCTGCTTTTTTTGTTGATAATTCAGGTGCATTCCTCTTTTGGGGCAACCAAGGATGTTGAGGTGGCTCCTACTCAGAGGTTGGGTCCAGCTGACGAAGCACCAAATCCGTCTTATGCGCTATTTGTCCTAATTCTCGTGCAAAGTTATGCGTTGACGTCATCCACTAACTGCATGCTGTCATACTTTTACTGTAGCAAATGCTGTAGCATTTATCCTTACAAAACCTACAAATCAGAAACGACATCTTTTGGACACACGTTAGTAGTTTTCTTCAAAATTATCATAGAAACCGCACACAAATGATCTCAGTATAGTGCACCACATGAACCAAAAGTTGAGCAAATAAAGCAGAAAATTAACAAGTAAACCCTTGGATGAGCCAACTATAAGCCTAGAAATGCCTAAAATAACTCTAATTCATAGAGTTATCACACCCCCAAACTTAAAGTATTGCTCGTCCTCGAGTAATGACACTACAAAACAATTGACACTACAAAAACAACACAAAAACAAATGACACTACGAGAACTCCCTTTTAGTTTCTTTTGCATGCTTAAGCTTTACACCAACTCTTTTTGAATTATAAGATCGACCCATTTCCCCTTTCACTTCAAATGCTCTTCCCTAGTGTGTGTGTGCATACACATCAATAGTGCTTCCTCCCCGATCACCCACTTCAAACTAGACCACAATCATCAAGCCTAGAAGTGTCTCCATATGTTGACCTATTGACTCCTTCTCCACTAATGAAGAATCACCCAGCACTTGGAATCGGACTTAAGACTCAACTTCTTCTCAACTTGACACCTAATTCCCCATTCTTTTGATTTTTATTCTAATCTTTTTTTTAACTATTTGTAATGCCACAATTGCCTTTTTACGCGAATGCCAACATTTGTGATGAAGACACATGGTTACTCAACAAAGTCGCAATTCAAAGTGCTTTGCATACTCTTATCTTGGTTTACCGTTTGATGCAAAAGTGAACATGGGGCTCATGCTCACTCCTAGTTACTAAGCACCAAGATAGCGGCGCATTTTTTTTTTTTTGAACAAACTAAATATAATGGTGTCATTAATTAGATCTTTGTCTCAGTCATCCTCCAAATTCTAGGTTTCCTAGAATTTCGCCTCAAAGGAGTCTCTAGGTCAATTCTAGGAACCTAAGCTCTCACAACAATCTAGTCATCACTAAGCTCTCGGGAAGTAACACTATGAATGTTGTGGAAAGAGTTACAAAAGCATGCCTTAACTTAGCCTACCTCATCATTGAAGACCCACACACCCTTCACACCACAAAAATTGACAAAAAAAGGTTCTCCCTAAACAAAAAACAACAAAAAACACACTAAAAATAACAAAACACAACCATGCTAATTCCAGGTTTGATGGACAACTATCAAAGAGATTGCCCTTCACCATAGTAAGTACAAGAGACCGCTATAAACTGAGGAGAATTCACCCCCTGATTCATTGATTTCAAGATACTTGCCAAGGATGACACTTGAGCGGTTAAAGATGTCACTGTTGGTCTCCGAATCAAATTCGGATGCGGAAGCGTGGTGCGGGGAGGCGGATCGTGTATAACAAAAATTTTCATAAAACCTTTGAGATACTCTATAGATTATATTAATTTATGCACAAATAAATTAATCTCATTAATTCATTTATTAAGAACTCAATTAGGAAAAATACCTGGAGGCCGACTCGGTTGATAACTTGAGTTCTTTGACCTCGAACAATCCTTGCTCCAAAGCTTTGTGTTTAGAAAACCAATGTCTTCCACATCAATTCCTAGAATCCACGAAGACGTGTGTGTGGGCACACATGAGACAAAACGGGTTACAATAAACACTTGAATTTCCACAAACACCAACGCATGCACGATGTGGAATTTTTGTAAAAAAATTTTTTCCTTCCTCTCTACAAAGAGAATTTCGGCCAGCCTTGACAATTAGGGTTGAAAAATTGTTTCAAAAATTGTGTTCAAAAATTGTCTCCATAATTTTCTACTATTCTCTTATTTATAGAGTAGAAGTCAAACTTCTAGAAGGAATCAAATCTCTATCTCCAATTTGAATTTCGAACCAAAATTCTCCTCTCTCTTTTCTTCTTATGGCTGGGCAACCCTAAGGGGATTTTATCCCTGTGTAGGCGCCAATATCATATAGGGAAGGAAGAGAAAAATCATCATTTATCCTGTAGTCCAATTTTGACTCAAATTCAAATTTCAATTTAAGTCAAACTTAAATTAATTTGAATTCTAAATTGAACAACTTATCAAATAAGTTTAAATGGATAAATCTAGATGTGTTCAAATTCAAATTTAAATAATCACATTATTTAAATAATAATTAATTCTCAATTAATTATTTTCGAGTGTTTAATTTTAGAATTCTGTAATTCTAAAATTCCCATTTTGCCCTATGTGTCTGGTAGAATTACTAGGACGACACTAGGACTAATGGACCTATAATCTTGAGCTCTAATAAAATTAATAATAAATTAAACACTTTAATTAATTAATTAATTCTATTAATTCCAATAGTTACTCCACTATAACCTTAGAATTGCACTCTCGAAATTATAGACATAAATTACTTCTAAACTATAAAGTGTCCATTTGATATAGTCATTGCATATAGATCGATCCTCCATAAATAATTCATAATTAGAGCAAGGTAAATCCGTTAACCTCTCTAATTACTTCTTTATCCTTGAGTACCATTTCCTACTGGTCCAAGTACCGAATCAACCCTCAAGAGAATTATTTATCTACTTCTTTCTTAAGAAGGAATGGATTCCATCTCGTGTAATAACATTCCCGGCTACCTACTTCATCATGTCTCCAAAATACAAAGAATAGGATTCAGGATCTCAGAATCCG
>NW_010357333.1:131172-245511 GCF_000414095.1 Morus notabilis
ATTATGCGAAATACACTCATTCAATATCTCATCATATTAACAGTGCGGATACCACCGTTCCATTCTAAATGGGAATGACATGTATTAATAATGTTTTAATTAAAGATTCTGAACTTTAATTAAATTCATTATGAACATTGCTTTTTGATTATTATCCTTAAACATTATCCTCTCGTATATAACACTTATATACAATGTTTTAAGGTTACATAAATAATCATGGAATTTTTATTGATATTCATAAAATATTCATAAATATATATGCACATAAAATAATGAATAAACTCTTTTATTAAATAAATAATAAACATCCTATTACATCTTATGCTTCTAGGACACCATTCCCAACAATCACCGCATCCACTTCATGAACTCCTGCTACTCTCCTAGCTGCAGCTGCTCTCTCCGCAGGCCATTGATAGTTGTTATTAGCCATCCGTTCCAAAATCTCATAAGCCTCATTGTAAGTCTTTGCCAAAATAGCACCATTGGCTGAAGCATCTACTATGGTTTAAGTTTGCCCATTAAGTCCATTGTAGAATGTCTCCATTTGAATCCAGTGAGGAATCCCATGGTGAGGGCATTTGCGCAACAATTCCTTAAACCTCTTCCATGCCTCATACAAAGATTCCTCCTCATGTTCCTGAAATCCGGTGATGTCATTTCTAAGCTTGGCATTCTTAGTTGGAGGAAAATACTTCATTAGAAACTTCTCTACCAAGTCATTCCAAGTCACCACAGAGTCCAGTGGTGGAGAGTTTAACCATGCTCTAGCTCTATCCCTCAAGGAATAAGGGAAGAGCTGCAGTCTCAAAGCTTCTTCTGTAACCCCTGGAAGCTTAAAAGTATCACAGACTTCCATGAATAGCCTGAGATGCAAGTGGGGATCTTCAGTTGCCATGCCACTGAATTAGCCCATTGTTTGCAACATTTGAAACATGATCGGTTTAAGCTCAAACTGAGGCGCCTATATCTCCGGCCTAATGATGCTCAGATTGAGCCCATGTAAAATTGGTACGGCATATTCTCTACTGGCCCTATCCTTGTCATCTGCCATGGCTGCCTGGTTAAGTAGATTGTTAACGTTTATGGGTTGCCCAAGGTTGGCTGCATTGCTGGCAGCTTCCTCTGCCATTCCCTCAACAACCACTAGACCTTGCCGCTCCCTTCTCCTTGCAAGGAACGTTCTTTCAATTCTGGATCTAAGGGCAGCAAATCACGGTCTTGTTGTTGATTCATACGAAAAGAAGAATAACTGAAATAGACGGAAACAAAATTGTCAAGTAAAATAACAAAAACACTTGAATCTTACAAAGATCAATTATGATAACTATCCTTGGCAACGATGCCAAAAACTTGTTGGTGTAAAAATTAACTACGCAAGTGTATGTGCCGAACAAGTAATAAAGTGAATGAGTAGAGTATCGTTCCCACAGAGAAAGTTATCAATATTTTTTCTAATAAGATTTAAGAGATGCAATGTAAACAAATTTAATGGTTTGATTCAATTACAAAGACTAAAAGAATTGCAGTAAACAGAAGTAAATAAATGCACACTAAGTTATCAAAGGAGAAAATCAATCTATATGAAGGACTAGGACTCAATTTCACCTTCACTTCAACCTGGGCTACTTATGCTACGACTTTTGCTACAACAATGCTGTCAGTTAACCTGAAACACGAATTTTACACACGAATCTCCCGATCTACTTATGATTTTGCCTCTTTACTCGCATTTCAACATATTCCTAAGAGAAATCTAAACAGAGAGGTTAAGTTAAGCACATGTTTCAATTGGGCTATGTGACACAAGTGTATATTCATATACTACTCGCAAATCAACTAGATTTCTTTGTGAAATTTAGCTAAACAACACATTGTTCAATATTGGTCTAATTCCAATCAACCTTCCAGCAAATTGAACTCACAGTAGTTTGTTTATGATGGTCAGTCAGTAAACAAAAATGAACGATAAAGATTATATTGAACAAACTAGATCAACATTAATATAGCAAAAGTGAGCATACACAACGTTAATTACATATCTGGATACTTTATCATCCCAGCCAAATGTATCTAGCTCATAATTGTCTGGTTAAACACACCAAAATAGATAATCATCTTTCAAGTACAAAGAGAGAAAGAATAAACTGAATTAGGAGAATGAAAGTAACGACAGAAAATGAATTCCAAACACTGGTGGTGTCCTCTTCTCCTAATTTCAGCTATAATTCCTCTCCAGCATCCTTGCGTTTTCTTTCTCTCTTTTCTTTCTTTCTACTCTATGCTGCATGTTTCTCACTTGGGTCTTCTTTCTATTTTCTCCTCTTTCTTGCCTCCCTTCTTTCCTGCGGCGCCCCCTGCTTTTTTTGTTGAGAATTCAGGTGCATTCCTCTTTAGGGCAACCAAGGATGCTGAGGTGGCTCCTACTCTGAGGTTGGGTCCAGCTGACTAAGCACCAAATCCTTCTTATACGCTTTTTGTCCTAATTCTCGTGCAAAGTTATGTGCTGACGTCATGCACTAACTGCATGCTATCATATTTTTGCTATAGCAAATGCTGCAGCATTTATCGTCACAAAACCTGCAAATAAAAAACGACACCTTTTAGACACACGTCAGCAGTTTTCTTCAAAATTATCATAGAAACCGCACACAAATGAATCTCAGTAGAGTGCACCACATGAACGAAAAGTTGAGCAAGTAAAGCAGAAAATTAACAAGTAAACCTTTGGACGAGCCAATTATAAGCCTAGAAGTGCCTAAAATAACTCTAATTCCTAGAGTTATCAGTCATGTACCTGACACGTTATGATTTTCGTCACTCATTGTAACATAAAGATAAAACTTGTTAACGGAATAAAGTTCAGAGGGAACCGATGTTATTTTTAACATTCGGGAGGTAAAGTGTTACAAGGGTAATAGTTCGGGGGGAATTTTTGAAATTATTTCTTAATTTTATGCACGGTCTAATTGCTTATTTATATGAGCGTGTGTGTGTGTTTGAATTGACAATCATATTCATTATCCCAATTGAATTCATGTTTTTTTTCAAGGGATTAGAAATTCGTCTCATTCTATATATTTGAGATGCAAAAGGATTAGTTTGTATCTGTCTCGCGAGTCGCGTCGAATACTTTCCTTGCTTCTAACATTATATATAATTATTTCCTTGTAATAATGAAAAAATATTTCACTTTCTGAATAAAAAGTTTGTAGAACAAATCAAGCCGATGAGAATCTTAGGTGCAAATTACGTGATTTATCTGTTTGTTTCCACGCCGCCTCCGAATCCACAACACGAATACTTTGATCCTATGTGCACATTTTTATCTGTTTGAAACACGTAAATTTCCTGGACTTTAATGCTACTTTTGCAACAACTTATTATTTATTTGAACTTTGCTTACCTAAAATTTTAGTTCCAGGTGACTGTAGCTAGCTGGTTCATCCAAAACTAAGCATATTTATATGTGTATAATACACGTGCGCGCACACATATATGTATGTATATGTATAAAATATGTATATATATATATATATTCACTTAATTTTCAGTTTCTATATGATATGAGGAAACGATCTAATGTACCGAAATATTTGTACATTAAACGAGTAATTTGGCAACATTTGAGGTAGCAGCACAAGGACAAAATACTTTCCATCACTTGGGTATAAAAAACCCAGCTGATCTTCTTTGTTAATCTTGACCATACATATATATATATACTATATATATATGTGTGTCTATGTGTGTGTGTGTGTGTATATATATATATATAGACATATATCATGCATGCGGCGCTTTATATTTTTTCACTTCAAAATATGTAAATTTTGGTTTACCAACTTGTGCAACGACTAATGAAGACAGTTTAAGATTTGACGTCTCAACTGACAAAATCAATGCGCAGACAACAAAATATTGGTTGTAGAATAGTGCCAATATTTCTCTATTTTGGCTCTTTTGCAATGAAAATGAACGCTTGGGAAGCAGAATATATTGTGGTCACTGTCCATATTTAAAAAACGTGACCATGAAATTTGGACGACTGATCCTTCTTCGACATTTGGTCCCCTTTTATCGCGCAACAGTCTGTATTTCACTTCGCTGTGTACAACAATAAATACAAAAATAGAACAATCAATAGTTTTTTCAAGAAACAAGGCAACGCGAAGCATAATTATTATTATTTTTTTTTAAAAAAAAGAGGAGATATTGTTATAATTCTTGAGTAGAACTCATCTCCAAAAGTTAACTTGTAAGGAGAGAGTGCCTAAGTGGTTATAAGCCCACATGCTAAGTCCATACTTAGCAATGTGGGATTCAACCAGGATCCTAACATACCACCACGCTTCCGACACCGACGTCCACGGCGGCCCACTCTGGCCTTTCCAGGTCGCCCCTCCCCAGGTCGCCTCTTCTGTAACGTGGGCCTGAGGAGGAGTATGCTCTGATACCAATTGTTATAACCCTTGGGTAGAACTCATCCCCAAAAGCTAGTTTGTTGGGAGAGGGTGCCCAAATGATTATAAACTCACATGCTAAGCCCATACTTAGTAATGTAGGACTCAACCAGGATTCTAATAGATATGACACAAACTTGTATGGTCACAGTTGACAAACGAGCGTTGAAATTGTTTTTAGATGAAGCCCCTATCTCATTCAAGCCATGTGGTTGCTCAATAATCGCATTCGCATGCATGCATGCATGCATATAGAGAAAAAGTCAGAAAAAAACCAAAAAGAGGGAAAAAAAATCGGTGGCATCTAATGTGGATATAATTTAATTACTTTTATCATTGCTTGTTTTCATCTGTGGATTCCATAATTGGCAAATATTACACTCATGTTTTTAGTTTTTAGATTTTTATTATATATATATATATATATATATATTCATTAGTATGGAGATTGTATATAAGACAATAAGTAGGGTTACGTGAATCGTGATGGATCCTTCCATGAAATTTATCATCTTGAAATTAGACCATTTTCGTTTTTCGTAGTCTAAAAAAACAGAATCAACAAACTATTAGAAAAAAAATCAACCATTTTGTATACAATTACCTACTTGTCTTGAATTTATTTAGGAAATTTCCGGATTCCATGATTGTAATTTTTATTTATATAGAGCTCACTTAAAATGCTTAGTCTCGTTTATTGTCTTCTTAAATTTTTGATGCAAACGTCATTAGGCTATAACAATAAATCAATTGAGCAAAAAAAAAAAGTAAATCAATGTAATTTTGATTTGATCATTTGTTGGCTTCGTATATATAGGGTTTGTGGTCTATATATGTATAGAGGACCATTTTCAATGTAAATGCTATTATTAATGGTATTTTTGACATCAAAAAATATGATATGATATGTTATTTTCAATAGTATATACTATTTGAAATGTTCAATCTATTTTTTCTAATAATCATAAATTTTAATTATAAAAATAAACTTTTAATTTTAAAATAATTTAAAATTAAAAAAGTTATAATAATTAAATGAAAAAGTAAACATATCAACCAATAATAATCCAATGTTAAATTTGCTATATGTTGTATTTCGTGAGAAATTTACGTACTATAAAATATAACATATGATAAATTTAGCACAACAAATAACATCACATTAGAGAATTTTTTTGTACAAATATTAAATTTATAATTGACACATTAATTATAGCTATTGTATTAGAGATACTCTAATACATTTAATAATTAGTACGTTTCACTGTGACCAGACTTCAGAGACCTCACAAGATCTCCCACTATAAATTTTCACTATATAAGAAATGTTGCCGATATAATATGAGTCTGTTTAGTTCGTTGATTTGAGTTTTTAATTTGAGTTAAGATGTGAATTTATGTCATAATTTTTTATTATAATAAAAAAGTTAAATGTGATTATTTCTGAGAATTTTTTACGATAATAAAATTTAAATCGGTAAAATAAACGGAACATATACTTATAAATTTAACGAATTCATAAAATGGCCTTGTTTTTTTTAAAAAAAAAAAAAGGTTTCAGATGAACTCTGTGGGTCACTGAGTATAACCTAAAAGCATTTATTAGTTGAAGTACTTCAAGCATTTATTATGTCATAAAAGCCCAACAGGAACAACATTTCTAAAATGTGTGGTCTCGTTCACAGCAAACTCAAAGAGGGCGATTTCTTGGGAATGGGGAACATGATTCTTATATACTGAGGTAAAGGTTCACTTTCTGCTTCCAGTTCTCCTGGTTAATTTGTGTTTAATTCCTTCCCCATTCACAACAAATATATATATATATATATATTCGTGACATAATCGATTTGGAAACGGATCAATTAATTGGATATAACAAGTACTACTGTTATCCAATCAATTCCCACTCATTGATCTGGCAGAGCACATTTGGTGATGCAACCAATATTAATGCCACATTTGGAATGATTCTTTAAATTCCAAATTGGCGATATATATTATTTCGCAATTGAAATCTTTTGCCTCTTGCTTCTCGTCTTCTCTTACACACACGAGGAAACTGTGCGCAAGAACTTGTTTATTTTATCTGTGCGCAAGAACTTATTTATTTTATCGATTTAAGTTTAAAATTTAAATTTTGTTATAATGAAAAATTTTAAAAAATAATCACATTTAATTTTTTATTACAGTAAAAAATTCTCACATAAAATCATATCTCAACTCAAATCAATCAACTAAACGAAACCTAAATATCCGTTGATTAATATAATGAGTAAAACAGTATTTTTTTTTTCTGTAACCTGTCTCAAGAAAGTGAAGAAACTTGCTAAAGGTGCTTTTTTCCCCGTGTCTACTCCTTTAAGTTTTGTTATATCATCATCACTTACCTTTTTCAATGGGTTGTCATAATTTCCGGTTTGTGTATGCGATGTGTTGTTGCACAATGCACACAGCACTATTAGTGCTAACTTTCATACATACATACATACATATATATATATATATATATGATAATGTGCTATATGCATTCCTAGGCGTTTTGGTCACATTCTATTATTGGCCATTCAGCAGTGGACACGTTCACATTCCCTTTTTACCCCTCAACTTCATCTTTTGTTCTTTGTATAGTAATTTGTTCCATATAGGGCCGGTAATTTCAGACACGACACGATAAAACGATACGAAAACGACACGAGATAAATAAGTTTGGATTGCACGATTATTAATTGGGTCGTTAACAGGCTGGCACGAATAACACGAAAATAAATGGGCTGGATTCGTGCTAGCCCGTTTAACACGCTTAACCCGTTTAGTTATACGGGTCGTTATCTGGTCGACACGGCCCTGCCCGGCCCGACCCGTTTATTAAGCCCATATATATATATATATATGTAAATTTTCTAGAAAGAAACTCTCTTTTGTTATTTTTAGAATAGTAAAAAATAAGAATAAATAGGCTAAGAAAGAAACCTTATATTCCTAAAAGAAACTATCATAATTAAAGATAAATTATAACCTAATAAACCTTATCTCTAATGATAAACCATTTATCCTCTATTTTATTTAAATTCAAATACAAAGACTTTATCTAACCGACAATATATATATATTAGACAAAACCCTACTTCTGACTCAGTCTCTTGAAACTAATTTCGGTTTTTAAAGCGTAGTTGGGCATTCAACCTCAAGGCTTAAAGAAGACATTTTCCTATATTTATTTTATGTTTTATGCACTTAAACATTCAAATGTTTGGTTATGTGGCGCATCAATCTATTTGGATCGAAGGGAGCCCGTACAACTAGAAGAGCTGAGAAAAATAGAGAAAGAATACAGATATTTTCTGATGCAAATGGAGGCTGATCCCGTCAGCTATTCCAGCAACATATATATATACCTCCCCAAAACACAGGGTTCAGTCAAGCAATACAAATAAAACGACAAGCCATAAATTAATAAAAATGCTTGGGCCCAGCCACCTAGTGGTGATAACCAGGTCTCATTCAACGGTAATAAAAGAAACAATACGACAATAAAATTATAGTGGACCAAACGACAAATGGCAAGTGACCCTCAGAGCTGCATCAGTCTCCTCCACCGTGAAAAGAACTCGTCCCTAAGTTCGTAACTGTTAGTGTGTCCTCTGGAGTATTCGCATCGGCCTCTTCCTCAAGTTGGCGAGAGCTAGTGTCGTCCAGAATTGCCATTGGAGCATCATCAGGAGAATGGTAGTTCGACAAGTCAGCAATATTAAAAGTGTTGGAAATCTGGAGATGATAGGGAAGATCAATGACATAGGCATTGTCATTGATCTTATGAAGGATCGGGAATGGACCAATCTTCTTTGCCTGTAGTTTATGATACGTTCTAGTCGGGAAGCGGGCTTTGCGGAGATGAACCATGAAAAGATCGCCCTCTGTGAAGCTCTTTGGGCGTCTATGGCCGTTAGCTTGGGCCTTGTATTTTGTGTTGGCAGATTCGATCTTGTGCTTGACATCCTGATGCAGGTGTACAATCTGGTCAGCTAACTCCACAGCAGTGCGGTTCTTTGGATGAGGGAGGGCCACCAGATCGACTGATTGGTTAGGAGCCTTTGTGTACACAATAGAGAAGGGGGAATAACCTGTCGAGCGGTTTGGGCTATTGTAGGCGAATTCGACTTGAGGTAATGCGAGGTCCCAATTCTTAGGATGATCCGCCGCAACACAACGTAACATATTTCCAAGGGAGCGGTTCTCGACTTCTGTTTAGCCATTCATTTGTGGGTGGTAGGCGCTACTGAATTTTAGAGTGGTGTTTAGGCGCTGCCATAAGACTTTCCAGAAATGGCTAACAAACTTGATGTCGCGGTCCGAGGTGATAGAGCTTGGAATACCATGCAGGCGGACAACTTCACGAAAGAAAAGGTTGGCGACATAACTCGCATCCGCTGGCTTCTTGCACGGTAAGAAGTGCGCCATTTTGGAGAAACGGTCGACGACGACGAAAACAGAGTCGATGCGTCGAGGAGTCCGAGGTAAACCCAAAACGAAGTCCATTGAGAGACCCTCCCATATATTTATCAGAATAGGCAGCGGAGTATACAGACCAATGTTTTGGACTGTTCCTTTAGCTTGCTGGCAGATGCCACATCGCTACACATAGTTCTCCACTTGTCGTTGCATTTGAGGCTAGTAAAAACGGTCGGATACAATCGCCAAAGTTTTGTCTCGTCCCAGATGAGCCGCAAGGCCATTAGCATGTAGTTCACGGATAATATGCTCACGGAGAGACGACCGAGGCACACAAAGAAGGTTGCCCTTAAAAAGGTAACCTTGATGAATGTGGAAATTAGCCACAGGAGTGTCAGATGTACACTTGTGCCAAATCTCAGCAAAGTCTTCATCATCAACGTATTGGGCAGGAAATACATCGAACCCAATGATTTCGGTGCGCAGGACGGTCAACAAATGAGCATGGTGACTAAGGGCATCGGCAACGGTGTTCTGAAACTCAGCCTTGTGGCGGAATACAAAAGTAAACTTCTGTAAATACAACACCCACCGCGCATGCATACGACTCAAGTTCTTCTGGGAATTGATAAACTGTAATGCATGATGGTTGTAGTGCAAAAAAAATTCGTTGAAAATGAGGAAATGTTCCCAATGTTGAAGCGCTCGAATAATAGCAAAAAGTTCCTGCTCATAAGTAGTCCATTTTTGCCGTGCCTCGTTCATTCAATTTTTCACTGAAAAACTCCAAGGGTCGCCCCTCTTGGAGTAGAACCGCGCCAATACCCGACATGCTAGCATCTGTCTCAACCATAAAAACCTTGTCAAAGTTGGGGAGCGCGAGTATAAGGGCTGTCGTCAAGAGGTGCTTGAGAGTGTCAAAGCTTTGGTCTTGCTATGTGGTCCACAGAAACTTACCCTTCTTAAGATAATTAGTAAGAGGGGTAGCAACGGAGCTAAAATTCCGAATAAAACGGTGATAGAATGTTGCAAGCCCATGAAAGCTGCGAAGTTCATGGACGTTCCATGGTGTGGGCCAGTCCTTGATGGCTTATATCTTCGCGGTGTCCACATGAATCCCGTCAGTGCCGATTACGAACCCAAGGAACAAAAGTTGGCTAGTGAGAAATTGGCACTTCTTTAAGTTGAGGTATAATTTGTGAGCTCGCAGGGCAGTAAGGATTTCTTGAAGGTGGTCCAAGTGCTCCGGCTTAGTCCTGCTAAAAACAAGAATGTCATCAAAGTAACAACGGCAAATTTTACAATGAAAGGTTTAAGAACCTCATTCATTAGCCTCATGAAAGTACTAGGGGCGTTGCTGAGACCAAATGGCATAACAAGCCATTCATATAGGCCCTCACGCGTCTTAAACTCCGTCTTCCATTCGTCGCCAGGCTTGATGCGAATTTGATGGTAACCCGATTTGAGATCTAGTTTGGAGAATACCGTGGACCCGTCGAGCTTGTCGATCATGTCCTCGAGACGAGGGATAGGAAATTGGTACTTGACGGTGATCTTGTTAATAGCTATGCTATCGACGCACATTCTCCAGGTACCATCTTTTTTTTGGGACAAGCAAGGCTGGTACAACGCAGGGACTGATACTTGTACGAATGAGCTGCTTCTGCAAAAGGTCATCCACAATGCCTTGGAGGATTTCATGCTCACGGGGGTTCAACCTATAATGGGGTAGGTTGGGAAGACTAGCCCCAGGTTGTAAATCAATTTGATGCTGGATGTCCTGCATCGGGGGAAGCTCCGGAGGGAGATCCGAAGGCATAACATCAGCAAAGTTCGTCAGCATATGCTGGATTTCAGCAGGTAGCTCAGAAAGAACATCAACACTTTCTTTCAAGATGAGGGCCAAAAAGAACCGACTGTCTTTAGCCACTTGTTGGAATTAGGCCGCATTCACAATAAGTAGAACGCCCTTAGTCAAATTAGGAGTGGGTGGTGGTGAGTAAGTTAGAACCAATGGTAGTAAGGCTATTTTACGACCCTTCCAAGGGAAGACATAGGTGTTTTCACGTCCTTTATGTTGCGTAGCCCGGTCAAACTGCCATGGGCGGCCAAGAATAATATGGCATGCGTCCATGTCTAACACATCACACAATACATCCTGATAGCTATTCCTAATTGAAAATGGCACATGACATACCTCAGTTATTTTGGATTCGATTCCCCGTTTGACCTAACTCACATTGTAAGGTTGAGGATGGCGCTCGGTAGTGAGGCCGAGAGCCTTCACCAGAGCCTTTGAGACAATATTCTCTGTGCTACCACTATCTATTATTATTCCTTCACGATACCTCCTAAGGAAAATCCCGAATCGGATCTCAAATTGACGGGTTAGTATGAGCTTATCCATGTAGTTATGCACTCTTCGAATAGGAATCTATTTTCTGAAAGATCCTAGCTTTTGTGCTTTGGTTCACTGTCATCACCTTAAAGGAGCTCCACCTCGCCATAGTCATCGTCAAAGGTTTCATCCTCACACTCATCATCAGTTGGTTGTACTTGTTGGCCCTCGATAAGACCAACTGGGCGTCACGCCAGGCAATTGGTGGATCGATGACCAACCTCATGACAACGAAAACAGCGGTCCGGGTGGGGTTTTGCATACGGGTTGGTGGTTCGGGGGTTACCTGGTGCGGGCTGATTAGTAGGTGGTGGTGCCTTTGCCATCCTTTGGGCCGGTCTCAACTCTCCTATGGACGTTCCAGGTGTATTAAGCTTCAACTTATCCTGGTTAGGTCCTGTAAAAGAGCGTTTACCGTACTGGTGTCTTCCTGATGTTTTGGTTTGTTGGAGCTCCACCCGATAGGCTAGATTCACAGTGTCCATCAAGGACCAAATGGATGTGAGAGCCAAATGGTCCTGTATGGCTTCCTTCAACCTGCCGATATAGCGAGTTACTTGTTACAGCTCATTTTCAGCTAGATCGACTCGGGCACTTAGTCGGTAGAACTCCTCTGTATAGTCGGCGACACTTCGAGCCCGTTGTCGGCACTGCTGAAATTGTTGATACAACATTTGCTCGGAGTCAGCAGGTAGAAAGCGAGCCTTGAGGAGTCTTCTCATTTTCGGCCAAGATCAGATCGGTCGTTTTCCTTCCCTCCTCCGCTTATACTGCAACTGTTCCCACCAAGCGGAAGCTCCTCCTTTGAACTTGTAAGCAACAACCTTAACTCGTTGTTCCTCGGCAATTTCTGAATAGTCAAAAAAATTTTCCACCGTGCGGATCCAATCTAGAAAGTCTTTAATGTGCAGGTGCCCATCGAAATGGGGCAAGTCGATCTTGATCTTAAAATCCCTGGTATCACGTCGAGGTGGGTGGCAGGCTCCTCGACCGAGTCGTCTCTCACCCAAAAGTAGATCCTACACGTCTTCGTCGGTCTCAGAATCCGGGGTAGGAGCTCGACGTGGCTGCACAGGTAATGCGGTCATGTCCGAATCGTCTGAGGAGCTCCTTCGTTCTCGTACAGGTTCAAGTCTCCGTGGGTGGACTGGCTCAACTGCGAGCTATTCGCGAGCTACATCTTGCTCCCTGTCCGGCTGAGCAGGCGGGTTCACCACAGGGCCAGCAACGATTTGGGCCAAGGTTTGGCGCATCTCCTGAGCAAAATCGATGAACCTTTGGTCCAGACCGTTGACAGCCACCCAAAGGGCCTTCACGTCGGGGTCTTCGCCACCGCCGCGGCGACCGCTGCTTTCCACGCCTGACATCGTCACTGGGGCAAACCCTCTAGCTTTGATACCACTTGTGGCGCAACAATCTATTTGGATCGAAGGGAGCCCATACAACTAGAACGTTGTAGGAGCTGAGAAAAACAAAGAAACAATACATATATTTTCTGATGCAAATGGAGGCTGATCCCGTCAGCTATTCCAGCAACATATATATATATATATATACCTCCCCAAAACGCAGGGTTCAGTCAAGCAATATAAATAAAATGACATGCCATAAATTAATAAAAGTGCTTGGGCCCAGCCACCTAGTGGTGATAACCAGGTCTCATTCAACGGTAATAAAAGAAACAATACGACAATAAAATTATAGTGGACCAAACGACAAATGGCAAGTGACCCTCAGAGCTACATCATTATGTTTTCAAACTTCTTTGGATGTTTGGTAATTGGTATGTTTTGAAACATATATACTTGATAATCTAGTAGTATCATATATATGTGTGTGTTTGATATTTGGATATTTTAATGCGTGTTGGCTATTATGCATGATTTTATATGAAGTAGTTAATTAATATAGTTTTGAATACAATATAAAATTCCACTATTTTCGCTAGTTGGGTCATAAACGAGTCATAAACGTGTTTTTTTCGTGTTGGCCCGTCACGGCACGTTTAGTAATCGTGTTCGCGTGTCGTGTCGTGTTAACCGTATTATTAGCGTTTCGTGTTCGTGTTTGGGTTTCTGACACGTTTATTAATCGTGTCGTGTTCGTGTTCACTATAATCGTGTCGGCCCGAACACGACACACAAACACAAATTATCAGCCCTAGTTCCATAGTACGTACACTGCTACAAAAAAGGATAATAAAAGACAGTAAGGCTTCAAGAAAAAAGTCAGTTTTTAAAAAAAACTATTGTTAAATATACTAAAAAAAACCACCAAAGGCATGGTCCCATTCACTTTACCGATTCGAGTTTAGAATTCGAGTTTTACTACAGTAAAAAGCTCTCAGAAACAGTCACATTTAACTTTTTTGCACAGTAAAAAGCTCTCACATAAAATCACATCTCAACTCGAATTTTAAACTCGAATCAACGAAACGAACAAGGCCATAATATTTCGTATTTTAATATATTAGTAGTCGGTTGCTAAGAAACCCTTGTTATTTAACAATTTGTGAGCATGGTTAAGCACGCATCTTACTTTATATTTTTAAAGTCGGTTTCTAGGCGCGACTTTAAAAGGAATGAAACAAAGTCGGATAAGATGCGGCCCTCTTTAAAAATTCACGATTTTGTTCTTAATAAATGAGAAGAAAGGCGCGATATGTCAAAGTTTTCAGTCAAAAAAACCAAAGGCAATGGGGTTCAAATATCTTTTCAAATTTCAAGCCGAAAGAATTATCTCATCAAATTGCTATTTCCCATATTTTCAAACTGCATCTATAATTTAAAATAGAATAAAAGTCCCTTAGAATTTTAGAAGATGTTTAGTTGGATGATTTAAACTATGTGATTCGAATTATTTTTAATTTACGTATATTTTTTTAAGAGAAAATACTGTAACAAACCACGAATCATTCGAATCAAGAACGAATCTCTCTACCAAACGTCATCTTTTCCCACCGCTCGTCGAGATTCTATAATGAAATCTGCAATCCCACAACTTCTCTAACCTCGCCGAGATTCTAATCCCTTTCTTCCGAGGTCTCTAGAACCGCCTCATCGGAAACCTAGTCGGTTCCTATCAATGCTTCGAGAAATCGGCCAGGTATAAACCAAAGGTTTTAATTTTTCTATATATATATATATGTATGTATATTGTGTTTCCTTTAGTTTAGTGATTGGGAAATTGTATTGCTTTTGTACAGAAATTTTGGAATTAGGATTCGGCATGAGATTTGGAGGCCTTGTATGTTGTAGCTTACGAAATTAGGATTCTCGCCGAGAATTTAAGCTTCAAAAAAATTATTTATTTGTTTATTTGAAGGATTTGGAAAATGATTGAGCAGTGCTGTTTTGTTTTTGGTTGTTAAGGCTGATAGGGAATTGGCTTCAAATGGCAAAACTCCTGAGAAATTGAAGGCTGCTGGTTCTTTTCCCATCGAAGTCTAAAGTCTTAGGGTTCTTGCTGTATGTTTCTTTCATTGGGCTTTGTTTCTATGTATATGCTTCATTTTCTCTATTCCGATTTTTTTATTTGTTTGGAAGAAACCCTAATGCCACCATCGCTCCTAACCAGAGTGTTGCCCGTGCCCAGGTACGACCTTTGTTTAGAAAGCTAAAGCTTTAGTTTTCAGTCCATGAACTAACACAAAGATGGAGTTTTGTTTCACTGTTTAAATCAAGCATTACTGCACACTGTTCAAATGAGAAGAGAGAAAAAGAAGCAGGTAGCTTTTTAGTTTCATGCATTCCAAGGAC
The DNA here is from genome assembly GCF_000414095.1 of Morus notabilis. Classification (NCBI taxonomy): domain Eukaryota; kingdom Viridiplantae; phylum Streptophyta; class Magnoliopsida; order Rosales; family Moraceae; genus Morus; species Morus notabilis. The sequence continues at coordinate 146,244 of NW_010357333.1, forward strand.
AATTTTTTATGCCTTATATTACAGATAGAGCTTTATGCTTTTGCCAAGACCTTTTTTTTTTTTTTCCTTTCAACTTATATATGTTTTAGCTCTCAATTTTGTCAATGCTATGAAAGTTGAATTTCTCTAACCCCTTTTTGGTAACTAAGTATTTGCAGTCTGCTTTTCATGCTTTCGATGGATAAAAATTTTGATGTTTATAATGTATTGCAGATAGGAGCTCTTGATCTATTTGAGGTGGAATGCAATTGCAGAATCATTTTATTATTCAGTCTTCGCAACTACTTTTCTCCACTTGAATGAAAATGATATTTTCATTTTTCAAGCACTCTATCATCCTGAATTAAGAGAGAGTTTTGATTAATGTCAAAACCATTAATTTTGTTATAAGGCTCTTTCTCTCTGTTTCTGTTTCTACAAGTTGATCAGCAGCGTGAACAGCCATTGGTGGCCATTGAATTCCATGACAATGTTGCAAGTTCAAACAAAATTTCATTTCCTATATAAGGAAAAAAAGAGATAGTCAATAGTGATTGCTTGAGTTTATTTATCCTCTTGCTGTTTCTGTCAATTAAGTTTCAGGGTAGTGTACTTTCAACCAGAAGCAATTTAAGATCACCCTTCAATGGGATGGGGTCTGGACCCGCATAACAGCACAAGATAAACATGAGACATGGTAGGCGGTTAATAATATTGTAGGGGTCATGGAATGAAGAACTTGTTGAAGTCTGCATATGAACTTGACAATGTATTGGATAACTGTCATGCCGAAGCAATGCGAACAGCCTGAAACATTTGACTGCAGAACTTGCTAGAAGTAGTCAGTATTTAGATGTGATAGCTGTTCAAAGTGGCTGTTGCTATTGTTGTATTTACTCTTTGCTTTTGGTTAGGTGCCAGGATGGTTTATTTATTTATTTTTAATCTATTCCATCTTTTGCCTAAAACTTATGACTGCTTAATTCGCAGTTCGTATACTGATAACTCTATTTTTGCTAGAAGTAGTCAATATTTAGATGTGATAACTCTATTTTTGTGCATTTAAAGTGCCTATTTTTTGAGATTTTTAGCTTATTTTATATTATTTTACTTTATTTTAAATTTTAATGAATACTTTTCATTTTAGATTTATTTTATTTTAGTCTATTTAATTTAGTTTTAGTAATTTTTATTTTAGTTTCCCTTTCAAAATAATTAGTTTCCTCATCTATATAATGAATTTGGTGACTGGTGGGCTTAATTGCAAAATTTTGAGCTGAAATGGGGTCAAAATGTAAAGAAACAAATCAGAAATCGAAAATAGAATTTGGACCAAACAAAGCCCAATCTGCAGAGTAATAAAATATGCCAAAGTCGCTTTTGTAGCCGTCCGATCCGCACCACCAACGGACCCGATCGCGTGTGCGCAGCACCTCCCAGAAATGCCAGTTCAAGCAGACGAAGAAGCAGGGAACAGCCAATCAGCACGCGCCACGTAGCGTCATTGTAATCTCCAGCTCCCCATGCTCGCGTGCAGGCGCCCTCACTGAGATTCTTGTGCACCCTTTCTTCATTGTGTTGCACGCGGCCACGTCGCCATGTTTCTCCTATTCCCAACTGGAATTCGCCATGTGGTGCATTCACTCAGAGCCCGCTTTGTCTTATTTCTTTCTCCCATTTGGCGTGAATTAAAGGGGCATTTTTGGGCTTTTTGTGCCCATTCTTCATCAGCTCATGACTTGAGCTCCATGAACCAGCGAGGGAGACCAGAAGGGAGCTTCCAAAGAAAACAGGGAAATGAGGAAGAAAAATAGAAAAAAAAAGTAAAATAAATATTTTTAGATTTAGGATTTATTTCTAGTTTTAGATTTAGGTCTTATTTTCAATAAATCATCATGGGCGAAAGCATTTGGAGATCAAAGAAATAGAAGAGGAGAGGAAGAAGGAGAATTTGGAGATTGTAACAACTCTAAAATGGGTTTTTCTTTCTTATTTTTATCTTTTTATTATTGTGATTTGTGAATGATGGAACCCATGATTTTAGTTTGTTTAATATTAGTTATGTAGTTATATTTAGAGCTTGATTTTGTCGAGTGTTAATTTATTTTAAGTAATTTTTTTTGATTTATTTGTGTTGTCTCATTTTTAATGTCATAATTGAGAAAATTTTAGACTTTAAATAATACAATTTATGTATTTAAGTTAAGAATTTTCTTAGAAAATATTATGCTATATTTTGTGACTGAAAGATTTATGAAATTAACATATGTATTCTTAAATTCTATAGTAGATTTCATGTTAAGTTCATGTTTTACGATCAAGTAATTCGATCGATAAATTTTTTCCGTACTTTAAGGCGGAAGAATTTTCAAAACATATATAGTTTGAGAATCTTAATTTCAAGAATTTTCAAGTACAGCACGATGTTAGTTGTGTATAAAAAACGCTATAACATTTTAAAAGAAGAAAAAAAATTTTAATTGTCGAACAGCTAGGTTGAAGTTACAAGAACAAAACTTATAGTAGAAGGGTACAATGTGAGCTCGAGAGTTGCCACCGTCAGAAACAATGTCATTCCCGGGATATAATGCAGAAAATTAAGTTTAGAATTTGTTTAGTCTAGAATAAATTTCAAGACTTGAAACAGTTCAAAATATTGCGCGAGTAAGAATTTAATGTGATATTGAAGTAGTTGGGGATTAATATTAAACTGTAAATAAACAGTAGAAAATAAACCGTCAGAAACTAAAATTTTCTGTCGGCTAAGTTACTTCTTTAGAGACAGTGTAATTTTTATCTATTTTAAAGGGAACTTAAGAGATGAGACAATGATACAATAGTAGGTTAAGATTTAATTGGATTAGATGTGATTTGATGGGGTAGGTAAAGAGTAATCATGATATTCTTTTCCTCTCATTTCCTTCACTTGGCCGGCCATGTTTAAGAGAATTGAACCCATATTTAGTTAATTGAGTTAAGTAAAACAAGTGTTAAATATAATTGCCCAATTGTTTATAAATAGAACCAATGTAATCTAAGCCTCACTTTTTACTTTATCTTACCTCTTTCTCCATATCCAAAACCAGTTCTACAAAGCTTCAACTTTCAAGTTTTTTAAACTTTTCCCTCACCAAAACCGAGCATTCCCTTACCTCACATATACTCAAAAGTTTCCATACATCTCACCACAAATCCTAGTTTAAGTTGAAGGAGAATAGGAGGATTTCAAAGGTTTTTAAGAGAGAGTTCTTCAAGGGTAATTTCTTAAACTCTCCTCCATTATTTTTCTAGCTAACCTTAAGCTTGAAATTATGGATGTAATTTGTGGTTCCTTTGAGGCTATGGTTGTAATAAGGGTAGTTTTATGTTGGTTTTGTGCGTTTTGAGGTTAATTTGATTAGTATTATGTGGTATGAGTATGCTTGATTTAAGTTTACTTATTTTAGGTTAGATGTAAAATTTACCGGTTACTTTGAACGTGAAAATGAGGATCCTAAAGTAAGATTTTTCAGTTATTCTAAGTTTGAACTTATATTTCTCGATGTTTTGAACGTTTTTCTAGTGATTGTGAATAAACTCAGTTTTAACTCTAAATGCAAGTTTTAAGCCATTTTCAAAAATGCCGTAATGATGTCCAAAACATCTTCAAAAACAAAAAAAAAAAAAAAAAAAAAAAAAAAAAAAAACCCCCCAGCCACTATGGCAGCCAAATGAGGCCTTTAGAGGCCGAATCTCAGCTTTATCAAAAATGATGATTTTAGATCCCGACGAGACGAAGAATTCTCGTAAAGAACAGATTTTCAAAATCTGACTCTAAGATATAGTAAAATGTAGATTTCTGAAACTGTATAGTTTTAATCGGACAAAACTGAAATAGTTTTGGTTTTTAACAAAAGTTTATTAAATAACCCAAGATGTGATTTCAGTAAAATACTATGGTTTTAGGCATCACTTTAACGAAGAATAGTCATGAAGAAAGATTTCAAAAAAAAAAAAAAAAGGGGGGGGGGAAAAAAGGGGTTTCTACAATATAGTTTCACGGTGGTTTACAAACTAACCGTAAAATGACTTGTGGAATAGTTTCAAAAGTCGGTATTCAAAAAGAGATTTTATAATGGGATTTTAGTACTTGTAACTAGATAAATGAGTAATTAAAAATCGAATGATAGTTTCTTTTAAAAACTTAATAGTTTTCGAGCAAAACATCCCGACGGACACTTACAAGCCCAATATGTTAGGCCCTTAGAATTTTAAAGATAGATGCGGGTCCAATGCCCGTATTAGTTCAACAACCCCGCTTAAGTCTAAATTTCAACGGTCTAAGAGTTAGAACGCCGTTACTAAGTCTCTAGGCCAAATTGGGCCTTAGTGATATAACAAGTCCAATAAGGTAAATTATGGAGAATAAGTTACTAGCTTGGATAATTGATTTCAATCTAGACATATGTATGTTAAGGGCAATTAAGAAAAATAAGATTTTGAGGATTTAATAAATTGATCATTAAAGTAAATTATCCTTCAATAAAGGAAAGGAATACATGCCTTAAGTAAAGGATTTGATTTCCTTCATAAGTTGCTAAAATAGAATAGCAAACGATAATTAATCTCACACTCTCAAAGGGGTGTTCATTTTCAGAAGTAAGCAAGTAAGAGAATAAGCTGTTTGGCGAAAAGTGGATTCTAGCTCTGTAAATCAGGTAAGTAGGAATCTCACCTACAGTATGAATAGATTTTAAATAAAAGTCACACATGTTATATATACATGTTTATGCTTTATGTATAGTATGTGATGCCATGCCATACTACATACACCTTAATAAGTTAAGAGGAACTTATAAAAATAATCTCAGTTGAGTGTCGTCCCAGCCTCTGAGAGAGAGGTAACTCAGGCTCCGCAAGGGAGAAGAAAAAAAAATAAAGTCCTCTGAGAGGGAGGCATGCAGTTCAGTTATAATCACGGTGTCATTGCGCGCAAGTGGTACGAGCACTCGGACCCATAAGTAAGATGAGATCATATAATAAACATTTAATAAGACATGATCATAATTAAGCATAATTGGCTCATGCATATTTATTCATGTGAGCTTACAGTTATTTTAGGAGAGATTGTTCCTACTTGCTGAGTGAAAGCTCATCATAGAATATTTATATTGTAGGTAAGCAACCTGCACCTAATACTTGATGGACTGATGGTGAATGGACGAACGATGTGGAGATCAGAGAATGGATACCGCTCGCAATTATTTCTGCAATCAGTTTTACGTTATAAATAGTTTTGCTAATTATAATTCTGAAACTATATGTTAAATGGTTTTGTGGATTATGACTGTAAGTAAGCAAATCTTAAGGATTAAGTATATACATATAGATATATCTATATGCTTTAAAAAAGGGATATGTTAAGGTATGAATATTTTAATCAAGAAAGCAATTCGAAACTTATGTCTACTATAAGGCTTTAAAAAAAAATGTTCTACAAATTTTAAGAAATTTCAGCAAGTACAAGTTAATTTTAGTTACAGTGACGGCCACGTAGGAGGGTCGTCACACTTAATGCTTCTAATTTGTTGGGAAATAGATTTGATGTATGAGTTAGGCACTCGGGAGAGGTAATTTATATGTCCGATTTGGATAACACAACTTAGGTTTTTAGAGTTTGGGAGGCTGAAATTACCTTTGTAGTCATTAGGAGAATTAGAGCTTAAGAAATGTTCATTCACTCGGTTTTTAATAGGAATATTGGAATCGGATATTGAGCATATTATCTGATTAGGCACTCAAGAGAAGTAATTGGATTAATAAAGGGTTCTTGACATACAAATTGGGAGATTCACTTACTAGTAAATCAGCGCGGAATAATTATGGTGAAATTAATGTTTTAGTATTTTTATTACTTGTTTTGTCACTTTCTTTTACTTACTTAGTTATTTTTATTACTTCTTTTTATTCATTACTTATTCTGGTAGTTCAAATAATCTTATTTTATCACCTTATTTTACTTGCTTAGTTATTTTTTATTACTTCCTTTTATTCATTACTTATTTTCATTACTTTTATTTATTTATTTCTAATCTATTCCATCTTTTGCCTAGAACTTAAATCACAGTTTGTATACACTTATATAATTATTCTTACTAACGCTTTTATTTTATTTTTTTTCCACTTGCAGTCTATTGGAAAAGATAAGTATGTGGGCGAAAAGATTGATGAAATTCAAGCTGAAAGGAGAGAGTTTATTCAATCATATGTATTTCCATGATAATGTGTTGTTTGTTTGATTGGATTTGGCAATTATTATGCCATTGCGTGTGTTAATTAGATATGTTAACATCAAGTTTATAGTGGCTTAGTAGAATATTTATAATTTTTGTATAACATTATTTTCTACATGTTAAACAAAGAATTTCTTTTGAAGGAAAAGTTTCATAAAGATTATTAGCTTTGGTATCATTTAATAATGTGTAATTCAACAAAAACTGTCAGGGAACAACAAAAATTTTGGATGTGGCGGTGGAAATTAACTGTTATTATTTAATGATATTTAACATCGATTATAAACCGACTACGTCAACTATTTTTAACATCAGTTGTTCGATCAACTTCTTTTAACATTTTTAACATCGGTCAAAAATTATTATTAAAAAGGATGATTTTTAATGTCGCTCAATACGACGTTGGTACAAAAACCGATATTAAAAAATCATTAACAATGATTTTTGACCGATTTTAAATTACATTTTTGCAGTAGTGGTGATACACGAAGGACTGAGCAAAAGGGAAGAGAGAGGTGGTTTTTTATTACTATTTTATTTCTATTTGTAGGGAAAATTTTGATCCAAGGTAAATCACACTCCAATATATAACAACAAAAGCAGTCTACGATGGAGGAGATTCTCGGAACAAAAATGATGGAGGAAAAATTAGGCCTATCCAAATGCGGTTGTCGGGTTTGATCAATATGATGATAATTGCTGAAGGAGATATATAATTACCACAAGTATATACTAATCATATATTTGTGGGGTACAATATCTGAAAAAGACATGTAATGTAATAGCCAACTCGATATTGTGATCTAACCATAACACTTGTTGTTTGTCATAATTTCCCTTATCTTTCTGCAATCTGCACAACAAACTTAAAAAAAAAAAAAAAAAAAAAGTTCAACCGGAAAGTACTGCTACTAATATACATGTGGCCGCAATAAGGCAGGAACTCTTGCATCAATATATCACTGCCAAAATTACCAAATTCCATAGAAGGCAAGATATTACCAAATTACCAAATTATTTCAGTATAAAAAAATCCATTAATGTCTCTTTTTCTGTGTTCGAGAGAGGAGAAAACGGAAACAAAAAATGAAAAATGACTACAAGTCGTTTTTCATTTCTCTCTCATTTTACACTAAACCAAAAAATTACTTTCATTTTCATTTTTTGTCTTTAATTGTGTCAAACGTCATTTCTCTCCCATTTTCATTTTTTCTTTCTCGAAAAACATGAAAATAAAAACAAAACTAACTTCTAACACGGTTTCTCCATTTGCATTTCAAGCTCTTTTCAAAGATCAAATATTGATATTTATGTAAACAGACGAGTTTTTGGATGATTACACATTATATATAGATATATTTAATGGTGTGGTGGGATAAGAATTTAATTTTATTAATTATTATACATAATTTTTATCAATTACTCAATTTATTATAACTGTCTCATAAATATTATACAGTTAAAACAATAATGTCAACCCATGAGTGAATAAATTAGAGTTAACGGTTGAAACTATGGGCCTTTTAGGTAACGTTTTCAAAATGATTTTATTTTCAATATAAAAGTAAAAATGAGATTATTTTGAGAATCATTCTAGAACTGATTTTAAAATTGTGTTTGGTTAATTTTTTAAAAGATTATTTTGAGTATAATTATTTCACAAAAATCATTCTCACTGTTTTTTGTTTTCGTTTTCGTTTTCAAAATATTTGCTAAACAAATACGGTTTGCAGACTGTTTTTATTTTCGTGCCTCAAAAGATATGTAAAAACGTTTTAAAAAATAAGTAAAAATCAATTACAAATGCACCTATATGTTTGTATGTTTATGTATATTGTACATTATATATAAGAATAACTCCAAGCGGATCTTCAGATTCTCCAAAATAAGTTTGTTGAAAGTCGTTCTGGAACTATTACATCTGTTTAAGTATCGACCTTTACCTGCATGGATTAAGGTTAATACATGCTGGGGCTTAGACCTTAGTAGAGCCTTTTCCAACGGTTGTTTTTTCTGCATTTTCCGAACGCTCTAAAGTTGACTTTGAGTCTCTCATAATTTTAGAGATGGAAACAAAGAAGTGACTAGATTAGCTTCTTGTCTTATTCATGGTTGTCCTCCTGATCCCCAACTTTAATCTGTTCAGGAGTGACATGTCATCGTAATTGATCAGTTACTTAATTACAGGTTCAGAGTTTAGTGATTATAGCCTTCTTTTTTCCTTGATTGAATATTTCTTATTTGATCTTCTCATCCAAGATTTTTAATGTAGGTTATTCTTTTGCGTTTCTTTTTTTTTTTTTTTTTTTAAAATAAAAAGCAGATATCTAGAGTGTTGCTTTCTTCAATTTGTCTACAGTCTTTCTTTATGTTCTCTTTTTTACTTTTTTGTATTATAAGCCTTTGCTTTCCGGATTTTTATTGTTCTTTTTTCTTTTTTAATTTTAATAAAAATGATTGAGGAGCTTAACATAGGATAAGTACCAACTTAATTGAGATATAGATTTTCTTGAGGCTAATTGTAAATTCTCACCATTTATGTTTTTTAGTCCCGTTCATTTTACCGATTCGAGTTTTACTATAATAAACAGTTTTAAAAGATAATCACATCTAACTTTTTTATTACAGTAAAATTTTTTTACATAAAATCACATTTTAATTTAAATTAAAAATTTAAATTAATGAATTAAGTGAGCCCTTAATTTTTAAAAAGGTTATATCTTATTCATCAAGAGGAAAAAAAAACAAGGGATACTGCAAGCTTAATCTGACAACAGAAAGTCCAAAAGATGGGGTAATTTGTGGCACTGTTTTGCCCTGTCCATCACGGAATCTTTTTAAACGACTATATAGATCAGGCATAGGCCTAGCCTGCTATCTAAAATGAAGAGTACACATTTGATCAGAGAATAGAATCTTCTTTCTTCCATCTCCATTAAAGTCTGAACCAAACACAGCTTATCTTCCGAATTATTTGCAGTTAAAAGGGTCAACAATCTGAGTCATAAGGCAAAAAGGATTTTGCACTTTGCACTTTGCACGTACGTGACAAATGACATTATATAAATTATTGAGAGAGAAATGTACGGATACATATACAGTGGCTCCCAGAAGACAAACAAAATATGTGTATACATATATAGAGATACAATATATGCCTCCACATCGATCTGTACTGATAGGTACTATTCGCAGTAGCCACTTTTATTTTGTCCCTAAATAATGTGCATAAATCATCTTTTAATCAAAATTCAAAGAAAGATTGAAAACTATATTATAATGCCCTTCAGCACCAAACATTAATAAACTTAAATTCCTCAATATCTAAATCTCTTTTTGTTCCAAGGCCTGAAACTTTCCATATATATAGCGTCACAATATACTAAAATTAACAAGTTGATAATACATTCTCGTATATATGTAAATCCTTCACCAAATAGGTTGTTTATATACCGTGTTTATTATGATAAAAATGTATTGATTTCAATCAGTGCTGAAATTTTAGACGGGCCGTCCGTGACCGTCAAAAAATTTGAATTTTTACCCGATTACCGAACCCGAACTACTAAAAAATTCAGGCTGCCAGACCCGACCCGAATTTCACCTTGGACGGGCTTCGGGCAGGAGTTAGCTGCCCGTGCCCGGTCGGGCTGCCGATGCCTGACTGGCTGCCGAATTTTTAAACATTTTTTATATTATATTTTTATATTGTATAATGTGTATATACATATATATATTACAATTTGAAATTTGAAATGAACACACGAACTATATAAAAAAATTATTTCTTTATTGATTTTTAAATTTGTAATTTATGATTGCCTCGTTAAAAACCTTACCAAGAAAAACTCAATTGGGATAAAAACTTGGTAAGGAAAAAATAGTGCAATCATTGTGGGACGAATTACAAATTTGACGAACTTACAAAGTCTATACAAGATTACAATAACACTATACAAATTATAAATTACAAAGTAAATAAATATTTACAAATTACAATAATAAAATTTAATTTGAAGTAGAACGATCGTCTTGAAAATTAAAAGTTAATCTATTAATCTCGCTTATCCATTCTTGGCTTGCCAGTGAGATTGTATCGTGTAAGCGTTGGTCGGAACGATTTCAATCCTTGATGCACACCAAAGCTTCAACAATATCCTGTTGCAATGCGTTAAGTATTCGGCCGGTTGTACTGAATGCTTGTTCGGCTGCAACGGTGGAGACCGGGATTGAAAAAATATCCATTGCTAGTCGTGTTAGGATCGGCCAAGTTAATGCTCGTGCCTTTCACCACTGAACGAAATCAAACATTTCATTATTGTCTACAATTAAGCCCTCACTCAGGTGTGCCAATAACTCGTTGAATCCGCCGCTATTGCCGCCACCTCTTGATGAAGATCCACTCCCAGATTTTTTTTGACCTTGAGTCGTCGTCTTCTTCTTCTTCTTAGACAACCTGAAAACATTCAAGAATGAATGCGGATTGTCGTCTCGTTGTTGCGATTATTCAACACGAGGTGTGTTTCTAAACCTACTTTCGTAAGATATATAGAGAGAAACTATTTTTTCCTTTATAATAGGAAATTGGTTAGTAGTGTCGATAGCTAAAAATTCACCTAAGTTATCTAATCCACTTTCTAAACCTTCTAATTTTAATCTAGGGTCGAAAATAACACCGAAATCATACAACGTGGGTAATTTAGACCAATATTTCTTAAACTTCTTTTCTATAGAGGCGATAGGAACTCCTAAAACCTCGTGGGACCTAAATTCACTAAATAAAATAGACATTCTTAAAAGTTCTCCTAATGCTAATGGTGATGTTGGGTAATAAGTTCCACTAAGCTTTAAGGTACATTCGTGAAATCTACCTAAAAAGTTATACAAGAGTTCGGCAACTTGTCAATTAGTTTCATCTATAAATCCTGGTCTTAATTTTGTATTAACATAATTTGTTATAGCATCTTTATAGGGGATGCATTGTTCAAGCATTATATACGTGGAGTTCCATCATATTGGCATATCTAAGGCTAATGCTCTAGGATTTTGATTACATGCTTGTAGAAATCTAAACCAATCTTATATTCTTTGATTACTACCTTGAATTCAAGCAATGTTATCTATAATTCTTTTAATATGATCTGACATTGATTTTAAACCGGATTTTACTATTAAATTAATTATATGACATGCACAACTTTGGTGAGATATATCATTATTACCGAATAAACTTAAATCATTTTCAAAAAGTTCTATTGCTTTAGTATTTGTAGTTGCATTATCTAATGTTATGGCCATTATTCTATCTCTTAAACTATATTCATCAATGACAGATAAAATTGTAGTATGTGATCCTATAACACATTTAAAACCTAAGATTCTCTTATCCAAATCAAAACCTTTAACATAATGTCCGGTTACAGCTAAATAATCATTGTTGGCAATGGCGGACCAAATATCCACCGTTAACGCAATGCAACCACTGGTAGAGTGTAGAATGTTGATTAATGCTTCCTTTTCTTGTTTATATAATTTTAATGCATCTTTCCTAAGAGTAGTTCTAGAAAAAAATTGTGCATTAGGATTATGTACAATTTTAATATAACGCTGTCAATTTCTTTGTTAAATAAAACTTAGTGGTTGATCTAATGTGGCTATTAATCATGTCATTTCTATACAATCAACTTGCGGATCGTATTTCCACGTGCTTAGACGGCCGGTTTGACGGTCAAATGATAATTGTGTTTGGCAGAGATCAGCTCCGCCTCCTTGCTTTTGAAGACACTTTTCAGAGTGTCTTTTTAAGTGTGTAGTGTCGTGAATAGTGTTACCTTATAATTTCTCACCACAATATTTACATTGAGCTATGTATTTAATGTTACCGTTATTGTCGACCTCCTCGAATGTGTTGAAGTACTCCCAAACTGCTGAGGTATGTCTACTAGGGGTCGGATTTGCAGTTTCCTCAGCAACTCTTTCCGTAGTTTGTGATTCCTGCGTTTGAAAACCATTAGGAAATTGCCCTTCTTCAATGTTGAATTGGGCATAATGGGAATATCACCACCATAACTAAAAGAAGCCATTATGAAAAATAAGAGAGATTGAGAGCGCTTTGAGAGAGATTAAGAGAGATTTAAGCGAGATTAAGAGAGATTTGAGAGAGATTAAGAGAGATTAAGAGAAATTGAGTGAGAATGAGAGTTTTTGGGTGAGGAAAATGGTTGGGGGGTATTTATAGGAAAATTTTTGGCTTGAAAAAAAAAAAATTTTCCCCCAAAAATTTGAGTCCAACAGCTAGTAAATTTTTCGGGCAGTCGGGTCGGGTCAGGCAAGAATCGGGCAACGGTCTAAATTATAGCCGTTGGGATTTGAATTTTCAGACAAAATTCAGGCGGCGGTCGGGTTCAGGCAAAAAGATCCGTTGGGTTCAAAATTCGGGCAGAATTCGGGTTAACGGTCAAAAAAATTCGGGCAACGGGCAAAATTCGGGCACATTTAGGTTACGCCGGAAAATTTAAAAAAAATCTGGCGGACGGCGAGGACGACTTCTCCACGGTGGCGGGCAGTCGGGGAATGAATTTTTTCAGACTGCCCGAGCCCGTGCCCGACTAAAAACCTCGTACGGGCGGCGAATGGCACCTGCCCACCACCCGAACTTGCACCACTAATTTCAATTAAGCTAAGATTTTGTCAAGAAAATAGCCCAAGGCTGCAATTATGTACGCATGTCTTCCATCATCACTATCGGTTTTACAGAATCAATATCTACTATCTTATTTTCTGTTTTTATTGGCTGTCTCTACAATTAAATTTTGACTCATAAATTACTTGAGTATTTTTAGTACTTAATTTCTATTTATGTAGTTAGATTGTTAAATTTAAATGACGTGATAAATAAGTGGCGGATGAATATCTAATTAGACAAAAAAATGAGGGACTGGGTTTCACAATCCGAGTCACGGGTCCTATATATGTGGGGGTGGGGGACAAGCACCTTTTGAGGCCAGTGTAGTACGAGAGTGACATGAGTATTAAGTAGTCTACTCTAGTACTCGTTAAATATACATCATACAACTTTCATGTGCCCAAAGATATTGGACCTTAATTGGTGATTTACGTCAAGTTAAAAAATCCACACCATACTATAGCACAAAATGTTACCCCAATGAAGTTAATGCCGTGAAAGAAGGGTCCAATAATATCGTGGTTTCCTAAAGCCAAGTTCAACTAATTGCAGTTCAGTTCAGTGAAAAGAGGCATTACAAAGAAGGAATGAGATGAGTTTGGGTTGGCCTTTGTGATTTTGTAATTTTGGGCCAAGATGAAAAAGTTTGGCTTCTTTTATGTGGGCTCAGTCCGAATCTTAACATGAGAATGGAGGCTGAATCACACGGGTGTGTTTAGTTGGGTGGAAATGAATGGAATGAAATTTTAGTTTGATGTTTGATTAGATTTAAAAAAAAAAAAATGATCATTCAAAATGAATGACTATTCACATATTTTAACCGAATCATCATTCCTTTCTCATATGAGAGAAATGACAATTCTGAGTTCTTTTTTTATTCTTTTCTATAATTACCCTTCAATATTATAATATAATTAAAATATATTATATAATAGTTATATCTTATAATAGAATATAATATAATATATAATAATAATTTTAGTATATTATATTATATTCTATTATAAGATATAACTATTATATAATATATAATAATAATTTTAGTATATTATATTATATTCTATTATAAGATATAACTATTATATAATATATAATAATAATTTTAGTATATTATATTATATTCTATTATAAGATATAACTATTATATAATATATAATAATAATTTTAGTATATTATATTATATTCTATTATAAGATATAACTATTATATAATATATAATAATAATTTTAGTATATTATATTATATTCTATTATAAGATATAACTATTATATAATATATAATAATAATTTTAGTATATTATATTATATTCTATTATAAGATATAACTATTATATAATATATAATAATAATTTTAGTATATTATATTATATTCTATTATAAGATATAACTATTATATAATATATAATAATAATTTTAGTATATTATATTATATTCTATTATAAGATATAACTATTATATAATATATAATAATAATTTTAGTATATTATATTATATTCTATTATAAGATATAACTATTATATAATATATAATAATAATTTTAGTATATTATATTATATTCTATTATAAGATATAACTATTATATAATATATAATAATAATTTTAGTATATTATATTATATTTTATATTTTATATTGATAGATAAAATATTAGTGTTATATATAGTATAAGGGTAAGTTTGTCAACATGAAAATATTCATGTTTCATTCCAGAGAATTTTTAAAATTACAACCAAACAAATGAATCAACTTTGTTTTTCATTCCATTCCCATTACCATTCTCATTCTCATTCCCATTACCATTCCCTCACTGTAACCAAACGCACCCTTAGAGAGATAACCTGAAAAAATGAATAATTTATCCGTAAAAGTGCATGAGATTTTTACTCATTATTCTTGATAAATATTTTTTTATTAGTGTAATTATTTAACTGAAAAAGTTATGAATCAAGAGTAAATGATAAAAATCTTAACCCATACATTTTTAAAGAGTATTTGTTAAAATTATCCTTTTACTATAATATTTTCTCATGTAAAAAAAAAATTAAATTTCTATTATATTCAAACCCACAAACCAAACGAACTATGCATTTTTAGTTGCAAAAACTTTTGGTGCCATATATTAAAAATGGAAGGAAGACTAAATTTTTATGACTAAAATAACTTAGTCACTGAAAATAATATTTAACAACCAAAAGTTGGTCACTAAAGATTTAATGTTTTTTGCGACTAAACTATTAGTCATTGAACAACATAAAATCTTACAATTTCAATGACCGAAACACTTTTAGTCATTAAATTAATAAACCACTTAGATCTTTTTTTAACGAAATATAGTTTTTTTATATAATCAATTAAACAATTAACCAACTAAGATAAATACCCATATATATATATATATATATATAAAAGGAAGAGGTTGATTGAGATGTGGGTAATATAACGAAAAAGAGGAGATTTTCATGCTTTTCCGCTGATTCTGCGGCAAGGAATTATTATTATTATATTTTTTTAGTAAAGCAAATTATTAAAAGAGGAATAAAAGAATAAAAAAAAGTTTGGATAAGTAAGAATTAGTTGGAACCTTTTGAATAATTATTAATTTGAAATTTAATTACAATTTTATATATATACCCACATTATATACATACTATGGTGACTTCGGCTGTTGCCGAAGTCACCACAAATTCGGGTTGACGAGTCTTATTAATTTATATATATATATATATATATATATATATTATAAAGAGAGTGAGATTAGGTTTTGACATAGGAAATCTCATATCTGTATATATGCCTAAAGCAGTAGGTTTCCTATTAGGTTTTGATCTCATATCTGTATATATGCCTAAAGTATTGGCATAAGTCTCATTCTACTCTCTCTTTCTCCCTTCTCTTTATATGCGATTTTGTCCCATCACTAACGCTTAAATAATTTCTAAGAGAGACTCCACTGCTGTTCAATTCTGAAGCCATTATCTTTTCTCTCACTCTCCTCTCTTAACGCCGCTTTTGAAGAATTCTTTTAAGGATTTTATTTGCTGGCTATCATGTTTGTTTAGGGAATTTTTGTTTAGATTCTAAAGACTTGGAAGGCGCAAAAAAAAAAAAAAAAAAAAAAACTGGTAGTTGAAAGGCACATAAATATTTTTATTATTTTTCTCATAATTTTAAGCAAGAAATAAAAAAGGAGTCAATTTTCTTCAGCTTTCAGTTGTTTAATATTGAAGGAGAACTAAACACCTCTTGAAAACAAAAGACTCCTCTCTTTAGTTTCTTCCACTTCCATTTCTGATATGTTCAGAGAATCAAGAGAATTTGGACAGAATTTTGCCGCTCAGCTGCAAATAACAGGCAAGTTCTTCACTTTTTTTATTGATGTAATATCTTTGTTTTGTTGTAATATCTCTTTTCACCGCTTCTTTAATATCCGAGAAACACGGATAATATTTGTGTGTAGATATGTATTTTTTTGGTTTCTCCTTTGTGTTTTGGCTAAATCTATGGTTAATTTTTTATGGGTATTCAGTTATTTATCTTAATTGTTCACCGGTGTTTTCATATTTATGAATTATTGTTTGAAGGTTTAATGTTATGTGCCTTTTAAGGATTTTGTCCTATCACTAACGCTTGAATTTTTTTTTAGATTGTACTCGAGAAGAATTCTAGAGTTTGGCTTGACATATAATTCTCATGATATGACATGAATGAGTTTCTAATGAATTTGAATTCTAAGAATATTTAATTCCAGTATTTTAGTATTGTTTTAGAATTTTTGGATTTTATGAATTTCTTATTATTTAAGACATGTTTTGTAAAATCCGTTTTAAATGTCAAAATTGAGTATTTTAATTTATAAAAATTCTGAGATTGCTATTGATATGTTAACCAATTTTACACAAAGTTTTAGTCTCTGATCATGTCTATATTTTTAATTAAAATTCGTTGACCATTATGTACTCTGTTTGATCAATATATACATGCATGCTTATGACTACAGCATTGTCAGACTGTAATTGCTCTTTTATGTTGCTGGTTTGTTGCAGCATGTTCCTAGAACCAATGGTGAAATACCCTCGGTCGATGAAGCAACTGTAGATCATCAAAGGCTTTTAGACAGGTATTGTTTTTTGCTCATCTGATGATATTTGCTAGATTTTTTTGTAAAGATACTTCTGCATTAAAGCCTACTAGAATAGGTTTTAGCTTCTAGTTTGTCAACTAAGTAAAGTTGTCCTGTTGCTCCCATGGACTGATGGCGTTAGACTTAACTTCTTCTTACAGTTGAATTTGTTATAAGCAGTTAACGCTTTCAATCATGGACAAGAATTGGATATGGAATAATAATAAGTTATCACAAGAATATACTGATGGCGTCAAGAACTTCATTGCAATTGCTCGCAATCACTTGAACAATGACAATAAGACTCGCTGCCCCTGCATCGAATGTGTAAACTTCTTCTTTCATGATATAGTAACAATTGAACGACATCTATGGTTTTATGGTTTCTCTAAACATTATACGAACTGGATATATCATGGAGAGGTTGACGTCAATCTAAAATCTAACAATCAAGAAGAGGTTGTTTCAAACATGAGAGACGATAATGAAGGTTCTGATAGTGACGATATGATACCAGTACTTGAAGATGCAACTGGAGGAATTCCCCAAAGCAATAATCAAAATGAGACAACTTTAGGAGAGTAAAGTCATATTGGACGCGACAAATTTAAAGAACTATTTGAAGAAGCAACTAAAGTACTTTATCCTGGTTACACGAAGAATTCTTCTCTTACAAGCATTGTCAAGTTAATGCATGTGAAGGTGATGAACAATTGAAGTAACAAGTCATTTGATATGTTACTTCAAATACTTAGAGAAACATTTCCAGGCGGCGATAAGCTTCCAAGTTCCTACTATGAAGCTAAACGAATGTTCCGTGAACTTGGTTTAGGCTATGAAACAATTCATGTGTGCGTAAATGATTGTTCTCTATTTTGGAAACAACACAAGGATGCTGAAAAATGTGCTATTTGTAATGAACCAAGGTACAAACCAGGTCGTACGAAAGGAAAAAAGATACCAAAGAAAAAGATGTATTATTTTCAAATTACTCCTCGTCTACAGAGACTTTTTATGTCAAGACACACATGTGATGATATGAGATGGCACAAAGAAAAATGTGTCAATACCGAAGGTGTGCTTAGACATCCTGCATATGTTGAGGCCTGGAAGGAATTTGATCAAGAATATCCATGGTTTGCAGAGGACCTAAGAAATGTTAGATTGGGACTTGCAACTGATGGTTTCAACCCATTTGGTAGTCTTAATGTCAAATATAGTGTGTGGCCTGTTATTTTAGTACCATATAATATGCCACTTTGGAGATGCATGAAACAAATGTTTTTTATTATGGCGATATTAATTCCCGGTTCCAAAGCCCCTGGTAAAGATATTGATGTATATTTACAACCCTTAATTAATGAGCTGAAAGAATTATGGAAAAATGGGATTAGAACGTACGATGTGTCAAAAGATGAATATTTTACGATGCATGCTACAGTTTTATGGACAATCAATGACTTTTCAGCTTATGGTACAATATCAGGGTGGAGCACAAAAGGTTATAAGGCATGTCCTGATTGTAATGAGGATGGAACATCCTTCTACATTAAGGACAAGATTAGTTATATGGGGCATCGTCGATATTTACCTATGGATCATCCGTGGCAGAAAAGTAAACGTTATGATGGTAAAATTGAACGATGACCTCCTCCTAGAACATTCACAGGTGATGATATCTTAAGGCAACTGGAAAAGGTAGAAGAATTTATCCCAGGAAAAAAGATCGTAAAAGAAAAAGAAAAAAGAAAAGGTGATGTGCGTGGTAAGAAAAGAAAACGTGTTGTGCTTGCCAGGAAAAAAAAATAATGATGTTCCAACAAATAATTGGAAGCGAAAATGCATTTTGTGGGAGTTAGAATACTGGTCAAAATTGAAGCTAAGACATAATTTAGATGTGATGCATATTGAGAAAAATATTTGTGAGAGTCTATATGGGACAATCTTATGCATGGATGGAAAGTCGAAGGATACTGACAAAGGTCGGCTTGGCTTGGCTGAATTGAACATACGAAAAGAATTGCACTCACAACAAAAAGGTGATAAGTTTTTTAAGCCCGTAGCATGTTACACATTATCATTAAAAGAATGAAGAAAATTTTGTGAGTGGTTAAGTTCTGTCAAGTTTCCAGATGGTTTTGCTGCAAACATTTTGAGAAATGTGAATATAAGTGAGGGGAAAATATCAGGTTTGAAGAGTTATGATTGTCACATTTTATTGTAATGTCTTATTACCCCTGGGTTAAGGCCTTATATGAAAAAGGAAGTGATTGTCGCAATTTCTGAACTATCATTATTTTTTCAGAAGCTATGTGCAAGAACATTGTATGTTACGGACTTGGATGCCGATGGGATTATCAAGTGTATGTGTAAGCTTGAATCTATTTTTCCCCCATTATTTTTTGACATAATGGTTCACCTAGCTGTACATTTACCTTATGAAGCAAAGTTGGCTGGTCCAATACACACACGGTGGATGTATCCGTTTGAAAGGTAGTATCGTATACTTTATCTTTCCAACAACACGTCTAACAAAAAATAATTATTATTAATAAAGTGTCATGTCTATTCTTAACCAGGGCACTAGGTACTCTAAAGAAGTATGTTAAGAATAAGGCTCGACCAGAAGGATCAATTGCTGAAGGGTATATCATCAATGAGGCATTAAACTAGTGTTCAATGTATCTTCATGGAATTGAAACTCAGTTCAATTGTTCAGAGCGGAATTCAGACCGTGTTGAAGAGCGAACAGAACCTATCTTATCAGCTTTTGCTCAACCTACAAGATTATTTGGGAAAAAGGAATCATTACACTTAAGAAGTGATTTTGATTCTGAATACGAAAATGCACATTGGTACATTTTAAACAATTGTCCTGAAGTGCAACCCTATATTGAGTAAGTTTATTCACAAACATTAGTATCATTTTCTTTCTTGGATTTTTGTTTTTTGTTTTATATTTTTATTTTATTTTATTTCATTTTATTTTTACTTGTTTTCTTGTTTTGTTTTGTTTTTTTTAGTTTTCAATTTTTTTTATTTTTCTTTTACTTAAGAGCCTCCTACAATGATTAAAGTATGATTTCATGTCAAACAGTGAACATTTAAAATTATTACTATCCAAAGGCACCACAAATATCCTTCAAGCCCAACAATCACAATTTTCATCTTGGTTCAAGAAAAAAGTAAGAATGTTATATATAATAGTTTGTCATTGTTCTATTACAAGTATTTTCCGCACTAACATTTGTAATAAATGACAGATCGAAACAACACGTAAATCATCACCAGGTGAAGTGAGTGAGTCTATGTATGCTCTGTCATGTATGCCGGATTATCGAATTGATCAATATGGCGGATGTATAGTAAATGGAGTTCGATATCATACAGAAAGTTGAGATGTTGGACGATCAACTCAAAATTACGGTGTTTGGGTAGAAGGTGAACATAATGGCAATGAATGTGATTTTTATGGTATTATAACTAATATTTGGGAGCTCACCTATTTATTAAACCATAAAGTGGTACTATTTAAATGCACATGGTATAAAACTGAGGGAAGGAATAATATACATCAAGAATTTCATATCACCAGCATAAATGTAAGCTCGAAGTGGTATCAAGATCAACCGTTTATCCTTGCAAACCAAGCAAACCAAGTATTTTATTTGCGTGATGACAAGTTCAGCTCAGATTGAAAAGTTATGGAAAAGGTACATTATTGTCACCTCTGGAATATTCCAAAAGTTACACCTGAAAGTGCACACGAATACGAGGAGGATGCCGATTTTTCTAGTGAAGCTTACCAAGAGGAAAGATCAAATGATATTAATGTAACATTTGATGAGTCAAATGTTGAGGCTCCTCTAAATCGTGAAGATGTTGGGATGACAGAGATTGACTCCTTAGTCGTCGAACTCCCAATAAATCTTGCTGATGATCAGATTCAACATGAATCAGATACAAATGAGGATAATTACGAGGAATCAGATTCTGCTGATAATGTAGAACCAAATGATATCGTTAAAGATATGATGATGAGAGTGATTGACTTATAGAAAATGGTAATCTCTGTAACTTTTATATCATTTTTTTATATATTTTTATTAGAGGCTTTATTATAATACTATAGGTTTAATAAAAATTATAAATTAAAAACGATTTATAACAAAACTCTTTTCCCCTCTTTCTCTCACACGAATTCTGATGTAGAAACGCTCAATACCCTCGCAAGCCATGTGTCCTCTCTCGCCTCTCAGCATCTCCGATTCATCCCCACCCCCTCCTCTGATCATCGGAAACTGCTCTTGGTCTCCACCAAGACACCTTCGGAGTTCCGGAAGAATCGCGCCGTCTCGGAGCCCGATGAGAAGCTCCGCGCCCTACGTGAGCTCTTCTCCTCCCTCTCAAGACGCTCACCAGGTTCAATTTAGTTCCTTTTTCCCATATTTTTCTTTTTCGTGATTGAATTTGGAGATTTTCTTTTTCGTGATTGAATTTGGAGTTTTTTTTCTCTATTGTTAGAGGAAAAATAAATAGCATAAAAAAATAAAAAAAAAGATTTAACTGTCGTTGGACTAAATAAAAATGCAAGTTAAGTTTAAAAGAAAAATGAAAAAATGAAAAAGAAATTGGCGCCATAAAATGAAATATAGTTTAAAAAGAAAAATAAAGAACCCGCGCAGTCTCCATAATTCACGTTCATGTTTGAGTTAGTGCACTATACGGTTTTATTTATCCTCTCAACTATACAGTTTTATGTATGCTCTCAACTCTTGATAATATAAAAGTATCCATTGAAAGAAAACTGAATACTCCAGGAAACTCCAAAACACAGGAGTGAAACCAAGAAGGAACATCAGCGTTTCAGGTTAGTCATTTCTGCAATGATTAAAATCAATTATATTTCTGTGTATTGTCTTTCTCATATCAATAGAAAATTTGTTCACTTTTATTACTTACTGCTCTGTTTTCTCTTATGGAATCACAGTATCCCACACCTTAAAATTAGTGTGTCTATATAAATTATGTCTACAATCTAGTATGTAATGTTGATCTAAACTATAAATGGACTTCGTTTTGCCTCAACTTGAAATATGCTAACAATGTTGTTTCACTTATAATTGAATGTATTTATGATTTCAATCAGAATTCACTTTAGTCATTTTTCTTTTCAGCTATGCCACCAAGAAAGAGGAATCCTGCACCCACCCCTACGTCCTTCGGTATGTCTTTCAAAGTCTCCTATCAATCCTACTATTTCAACACCAGCAACAGGGGGTGGAGCATTCCATCCACCCATATTCCTTCATCTATATTGAGGGCAACCCCTTCCACAGTTCTGTCAACCATCATCACTCATGCACATCCCCTCCAGATGATCTACAAGGTTCAACATCTTCTGGTAATTATCCATATACTTATTATTATTCCTTTTTAATTTTTGTCTATTATTTAGTATGACGCTTTGTTTATTATTATTATTATTATTATTATTATTATTATTATTATTATTATTATTATTATTATTATTGTTTTTTTGCTTTTCAGCACCACCAAAGAAAAGAACTCGTGGCCCTGATCGAAGTAAGGGCACAAGTCATTTAATTAGTGAGAACAAGTTGGATATGACTTATAACAAGGGAGAGCTTCATCCTTATGGTGACAATGCATCAAGATTTGCATCTGAAATTGGTATTATTGTACGAGATCATGCCCCACTTAGAGTTAAAGGATGGAGCAAGATTGACAATGGAGATAAAGAAGTCATTTACACCCGCATTAAGGTAACTATTTCAGTAAAGTATTTTGATATAATATGAATAGTAATTTGTAAATTTTGTTAAATATGTGATACAGGACAAGTTCAACTTAAACTTGAATGATACAGATTTGGTGAACATCATCGATAGCCACTGTTCTAATCGTTATAAAAATCATCGAAATAGTTTGCATGGATATTATAAGAACATGATAAAGAATGGAAAAAATCCAAGAGCTCATCCACCTTCAAAAGTGAGATCAAATGAGGACTGGGAGTGGCTGTGTGATAACATTTTTAGCAACCCACAATGGCAGGTATGCATTTATATTTCTCCTATTTAGTTTATTTATTTCTTGTGTATCTCATGGCATGTAATATGTTTTAATTTTTTATTCGGGCTTTATTTTTAATAAGAGTTGCCACCCAATATGTTGAAGAATTTAATAGATTCTTCATATTGTTAATTCGGCCAGTGACTACATTTGTTCTTTTATTACTATTAAGTAAATACAATACAAATATATGTGTGTTGCAGCTATATGTCCATATATATAAAGTGGTTGATTAGGAAAGAGATGTAATACAAATTTTATGGTGTGTCTATGTATAAAAAGCCTCTAAACAGTAGTACTCTACGTTCATATTTTTTTCCCAAGTTTTCTTTTACTTTTACCTAGCCTTTACTTGAACTACGTTTCCATTCCAAAAAAAAAAAAAAAAAAAAAAAAAAAAACAGAAGTGTTCAATTTTCAAAACGAGTAGCTAAAGTTTAGCTTTCAGGTAACAACCTATATACTTTAGATTGTGTGGCCTTTTTAGATTGATTGTTTGGTGAAACTGCAACCAAACTCCAATAAAAATAGAAAAATTATGTATATATTGTCACTTCTTTTAAATTATGTACAATGTATTTCTATCTTCTAAACTTTGTAGAATCTTTTCTATATTTGTGTGCTAATGCAATAGTAACTGGTGCAGAAACGATCTGAGGCAGCAACCGGTAATAGAGGTAGACTCACACATGTTCATCGAGCTGGATCCAAGTCTTTTATCGGACACCGATCACAAGTGGTAATTTACTTTAACGAAAAGCAAACTAAAAATTTTTTTAATTCACATAGAGAGGAAAAGGTTAATTACTTATTTATATATGACTTTAGATTAGCTCTACTTTTAATTAGTTTAAATGTTAATGCTTAACAGTCATCTGAAGGTGTTTTTGAGCTTGGACGGATTGAGTTATTTAAAGAGACTCATTGGAATGCAGCTCATAGTTGAATTAATGAAGAGGCTGAGACAAGATATGTATGTTTTATTTTTTAATAATATTTTGATCGTTTGCTATATATATTAAGTATTTAATTTGCAAACATATTTGTTTAAAATTGCAGAACCAAATGGTAGAGCTAAGGCAGCAAGGGGAGGACAATAATGAAGTTGTAGATGAGGTCGCAATATGTGCTCAGATTCTTGGTAGTGAAAGAAATGGGTATATACCAGGTCTTGGACCAATAACTCGTAAGCAATCATCTCAATCTTCTACTCAAGTTGAGGCACAATTTCAACAACGTGTTGGAGACATGGCTGATCAAATGCGAATGGATTTTCAAAGAGAGCGAGAGGAGATCACTATAACAATCCGGCAACAATTAAGAAATGAGCTTCTCGAGGAAGTGCGGAGAGAGATGATAGCTCTCATGAATGGACCAGATGAACATCCTTTCCCAAGTTTTCAATCGTCACAACAACCACCGCCACCGCCGCCGCCCGCATCAGCCGTTTGATATTTCTTTATAAGTTCGTTTATATTTAGAGATATGTTCAACTATTTAGTTTGATGTTTATGTGTTTAGGTTTATGTTTTTAAATCTATATACTCTAATTTGTTTGATGTTTACTTCTAAAAACTCGAACTATCTATGATATGCCGGTATTTAGATATGTGATTTAACAATTATTTAGATATGTTATTCTCTTATCTAATTAAATATTATGCTAATTCTTTAAATAAAAATTAGCAATCAAATACTTTTTTAGCAATTAAAAAATTAGTCACTCAAAACAGAAGTCATGAGTTTCTATCAACTACAATTTCTTAAAATAACGACTAAAAGTTAGTCACTTAAAGTTAGTTAATAAATTAATTAGTGACTAATTGTTAGTAGCTACAAAATCAAAAATAAAAAATTTCAATGACTAACTTGTAGTCACTAAATTAGAAATTTTAGCGACTAAAAGGTTAGTCATTATATGTCTAATAATTGATTTAACAACAACTAATAATTAGTTGCCAATTAGCTTTCACATAGTCACAAAAAATAATTTGGTCTCTTTGCAACACAAATTTTTGGTGCCTGTGAAATTTTGTTTACGACCAACTAAAAAACTTTTGCAACTAAAATTTTAGTCATTGAATGCATGAATATCTAGCGACTACAAAATTTTAGTCGTAAAAAACATTCTATGACCAATTTTTAGCAATCATGTAGCGACTATTTTTTTAATTACAGAAGATTTTATGCGACTAAATTTAGATTTTTTATGACTAAAAAATTAACTGTTAAAAGTCAAATTTCTTGTAGTACTTTGTCAATGTTTGCAAATATATATTATCTTGAATAAATGCAAGTTCTACACACTAATAGAATGACGAATATAATTCACAATCTTTTCAATTCTTTTTATTCTGGGATTTTCAGAGAGCAGTGAAAGTGGCCACGCATATATTATTAGATCCTGTTTATTTCACTGATTTGAGTTTTGTTACAGTAAATAGCTCTAAAAAATAGTCACATCTAATTTTTTTACTACAGTAAAAAGTTCTCACATAAAATTATATCTCAACTTAAATTAAAAATTTAAATTAACGAACTAAACGAGTCCTTATTATTAACTTACAAGGTGGGTAATTATATAAAAAAAAAAAAACTTACAATAAATGCATATCAAATCAATATATTCTTGACCAACTATATCAATTAATGTCGAGCATTTCTAATAATCACTAGGAAACAATCAGATATGGAGTTGCAATGTTACTTTCAAGTGGTCCTTACCGACGTGTACGTGGTTCATTAGGCCGTCTACTAAACAAATTGATTAAGAAAGAATTTCACATCGTCAGCTAAATGTGCTTGAATTTTATTTTATTTTATTTTTTTAGAAAAAGCGATTAGAAAGGTCAACTGAATTTTCGTAGTCTGGTTGGCTCAGTAGCTATCTAAAACTTTTGCAGGTGAAGGATACCATCAAACATTGTTTTTTTTTTTAATTAATTAATTTATTTCATATCAAATTCTTTATCGCAGAGAAGGTTATTTTATTTTACGGAAAAGAATTATTATTTTAAGTGTTGGGTTAAATTTTTAACAGTTAAATTTATATATATTCGCATTAAAAATTTTATAGTACGTGATATATAATTACTCATATTGTAGATTAGTCCGTTTAAAAATTAATATAATAATTAAAACATAAGTGCAACTGATGGAGCAAAATACAGTGACAAAGGGGTTAATAAACAACTTGACATTCTTCATTCAAATGAAACAGATATTAAAAAAGATGCTATGAGCTATATACTGGTTGCACAAAGTAATACTTCGTACTAATTAAATTAATGTACAATTATTGTCCTTATCTTACCTAGAATATATGCGAATTTTTGAACAGGTCCGACAATTGAAGAGCCAAGATTTCGCCTAATTATTCGATGAACATCTAAGACAAACAAAAAAATTAAAAATAAAAATTGTTAAACGTGGGCAAGTAACGACAGCAATCTCTGTGTGACACAGGCTTAATTAGTGGGTTTAAGGCCAAATATAAATTGATGCTCTTATTCATCAGTGTCTCAGTACTAATATCAAAAAAAAAAAAAAAAAAAAAAAAAAAAAAAAAAAACAAAACTGCTCTGAGTTATGGCTTTTGCAAAACTTCTATTATGTTTCCTTTTCAAATTAGTGCCATTACTTTTTGTCCTTCATCACGGCGCAAGTGCACATGGCTTGAAAGTGGGGTTTTATGCAAAGACATGCCCCAGAGCAGAGGCCGTAGTTAAGGAGATTATGGTGGAAACTTTGAAAGTTGCACCTTCGCTTGCTGGTCCTTTGAATAGGCTGCATTTTCATGATTGTTTTGTCAGGGTAATCTATTAATGACACATCTCTTTCTTAATATGTTGAGATCACTGCATAGTGTATTGTAAATGTTTCGTTATAAGGTCACTTTTTTAACATTAGTAATTAATTTTTATACAACCACATTTACAACCAGGAGCGGAGCCACTTGAGCTGCCCCCCTGGGTCCAAGTGGCTCTTTTATACTTTAGCCCCAAAAAAATTTTCTTTTGCACTTTTCCTTTTAAATTGCCCCCCCTCAAATTTTATAATTACAGGTTTTTACATATGTTTTTAAAATATTTTCTGAATTCATCCAAATTTAATTCTTTCTAGGGAAATTTTATTAATATCATACTTATAAAACTTTTTAAAATAATATATAAATGTTGTCTTTTAAGTACTAATAATTTAAACTAAAAAATCTAAATAAAAGCAAAAATTAATTATACTACCATTTTAATTCATAATTTTGTTGACTTTTGTTGACTTTAAACTTTACAAAGTGATGGAATACTATTAAGAGTTTCAAACTATCTGCTGAAGAAATAAAAGAAAAAAAAATATAGACCTCACGTCCCTAAAAAAAGTTTTTGACTCCGCCAGTGTTTATAACCACATTTTCTTTTCCCTCTCTTACAGGGTTGTGAAGGTTCAGTGTTGTTAAATTCTCCAACTGGTCAAGCTGAGAAAAATGCAGCTCCAAACTCAGGCCTCAGAGGATTCCAAATTATTGACAAAGTCAAGACTGCCTTAGAGAAGGAGTGTCCAGGAGTTGTTTCGTGCGCCGACATCTTGGCCATAGTAGCCAGAGATTCAGTGGTCGCAGTAAGTACTAATTATTACTTAGACTTACTTAAAGCTATTTTGACTTTCTGAATTTAAAATTATTTTTAAAATTTTATTTAATTTATTAATTTAAATTAAAATGTGAATTTATATGAGAATTTTTTATTGTAATAAAAAAATTAAATATGATTGTGTGTAAAAATTTCTTACTGTAACAAAATTTAAATTCTAAACTCAAATCGATAAAATAAATAAAACTTAAATGTGTTTAAATAATATATTAAAAGTGTTTCTATTTAAAGTTGTGACTTTTTAAAAAAAAACTCTTATAAATATAGGTAAAAATTTTATTTCAGTATTTTCACGAGATATTATAAACTTAATTCAAATATTTTTATTGATTAATACACTTTATTTTCAAGAATTTTTATTGCTTAATCAAAAAATTTTTAAAAATGTGATTTCAAATATGTATTGAAAGCTATAACTTTTACTTGGCTTGCTCTACTGATTAAAAATAAAAGCTTTGCTAGAAACGGGGCATGATCATGATATAATGTGATCAGAAACTAAGTGAGACATTATATCATATATCACGACTTCAGATGTCTGGACCATACTGGGAAGTTGAAACCGGAAGAAGAGATGGAAGAGTTTCCAACATAACAGAGGCCTTACAAAATCTATTATCACCTTTATCAAACATTACCGTATTGAAAGCAGGCTTTGCAAGAAGGGGATTAAGCGTAAAAGACCTTGTGGTACTCTCAGGTATACACGGTGGCGGAGTCAGATTTATATTTGAGTGGGAGCATATACTAAATCTTTTGTCTTGAAGAAATAAAAAAGTGCGATATTTAATGAGGGTGTATATAAAAAAAGTGTATTTCAACGAGATAAAACAGAAAAAATCACAAATTTTTAAAGATTATTTTAGAAAAATAATAAAACCTTGGGGAGCGGCTGCCTCGGCACTGAATATATATATATATATTATATTACATGATGTAATTTTAATACTTATTTTAATATTTATTCATCAATTAATATTAATTTTTTGACCATTAGATATTGATATGACAGTTGTAATAGAATTAAATAGTTAATCAAAAATATTTATAACAATTAACAATATTAAATTTTTATTACAATACTATATCATTAAATTTTTATATTTAATAGTAATTACGGATGGAAAAATAACTATTAAAAAGCTTATCGATATATTATATACCTAATCATAAAAATGCACAATACATATACATTAAACGTGTACATGAATTTGAGCCTTTTCTTCTACCTATGTCTTCCAGGTGGACACACCATTGGAACTTCACGCTGCTCTGCCTTCGGCAACCGTCTCTACAACTTCACCGGAAAGGGCGACACCGACCCGACGTTGGATCCGGAGTACATTGAGCAACTGAAGCTAAAATGCAAGACAGGAGACCAAAATTCGCATGTGGAGATGGACCCTGGAAGTTTCAAGATCTTTGATGTGAACTACTACACTCTTATCAGCAAGAGAAGGGGCCTATTCCAATCGGACGCCGCTCTTCTCGACGACGCTGAGACAAGAGCTTACGTCCTTAGTCATGCCAACACCTACGGGACATCCTCTTTCTTCAAGGACTTTCGTGTTTCCATGGTCAACATGGGAAAGATTGGAGCTCTTACCGGCACGGAAGGAGAAGTCAGGAAAGTCTGCACCAAGGTTAACTGAAGATTTGTTTGAACTAATAGAGCTATTGATGGTCAATTAGAAGAAATGCAACTGTATTATGATCGAGTGAAATCTTCAACTTTTCCTTTCTTTTCTTTTCTTTTTTTTTTTGCTCCTTTTCTGTACCTCAGAATAAATGCCATTTGGTATATTGTTTTAACTTATTCCAAAGAAGTTTGTTGTTGATCATCTTGTACGACAAATCCGTTACTCGGAAGATGGAACAGTAATTAAACAAAAGTACTTTGAGGATCCAGGTGGGACTACTTTTCAAAGTTGCGAGCCGCACCTCCGGGAGCCAAATAGCATTGCTCGTTACAAGCCTTTTGAAGTACTTGGTTCAAATGTTAAAAGTGTTTAATTTGTTGTCATATAAAACTAAGTTATTACTTTTGGAGCATTGAAAGGGCTTCATTAATGAATTATATATTCAATATTTCTTCTTCCGTTTGAATGAAAAATGTCGTTAGAGTAACTGATAATATGGTCTTTTATTTCGCTGCTTTTGTGTGAATTCTGAAGAGAGCCTCCGCAGGCTGCTGATGCAGTCGGTAGGTTATTAGTCTTAATTGAAGTTAATAATGATTAGTTAATCGTGAAAAATCTAAAAGATAATGTTGTCATTTAGTAGTGGAAAGTCGTGATTCTATGCATTAATTAATTGACTATTCTTTAATCTATAAAACGGTGTTTAAGAGACAAATAAATTAAATCTTTTTATAAAACTTCTCGAGTTTCTTAACTCGTATATATGTTTGAGCGCGCGAACCTTGATTGCATATATAAAATAGAAAACAAATGAACACGTACTTTGTTAATTAATTACACGTGTCTTAACACGTAAGGCATCCATTAACGAGAAGTACCCAACATCATCAACATCAAATTAGAACTAGTTTGTTAATTAATTATTCAAAGAATTTAAGTATTTAGGGCGGTTAGGAGAGTTTTGCTTTTGTTTTTGCAAGAGAAGTAAAAGTTGCGACTTTTTAATAAGTGCTTGCTTCTGGAATAAATGAGCTAATTAATATGTAAAAGTAAATTTTAAATTTTCTATTAAGCAATAAAAGTGTTGGAATAAAGTTTATAATACCTTAATGAAACTCAGGTAAAAGTTTTTAAAGTCTATTTAGAAGTATCGTTTTGTGATTTTGATTGAAAATTTTTGTAAGCATTTTGACAGATTATCTAAACGTTTTCAAAAGTAGCTTCTAATAATAAGTCAAAAACAACTTTTAAGAAGCCCTCCTAAATTATAAAATTTCACTGCCAATTGTTAACCGGCTTATTAATAAAACCAAATCGATCGCAGCTCTCTTTTAATTGTTCTTCCTTAGACACATCGGCTGTGTTTGGAGTTGTTTTTATTTTCGTTTTTCACGTTTTTCGAGAAAGAGAAAATGAAAATGGAAGAGAAACGGCGTTTGGCACAATTAAAGACAAAAAACGGAAATGAAAATGATTTTTTGGTTTAGTGTAAAATGAGAGAGAAATGGAAAACAACTTTTAGTCATTTTTCATTTTTTGTTTCCGTTTTCTCCTCTCTCAAGTAGAGAGAGAGAGAGAGAGAGAGACATTAATGGATTTTTATACTGAAAATAATATATTGAAAACACTGCCAAACACATTTTCAAAAATGATTTATGTATGAGATTGAAAACGTTTTAATTTCCATTTTCGTACAAAAAAATAAAATCATTTTGAAACGAATTCCAAACGCACCCATCAATTCGTAAATATGCTTCCTGCAGTACGGAAACCTTTTAGGTAATATGCCTCAGTATCGGACATTATAAAGTCCAAACTTACATCATGATGAACATGCATATCAAAATCATTAGCGACTGAAATTCCAGAAGTACTAGTATAACATTTTAAACCTTGTTTGGCGGAGCTTCCAGGGCCCCAATTTGCGTTTAGAAAATGTTTAGATGATCTACCATAAGATCTTTAGCGCTTCAGAAGAACTTCTATGTCAAAGACATTAGATCTTTAAACTTGTATAAGAGTTTTAATAAGACATAATAGACTTTATCCTAATAATTTTATTGCTTATTGAAAAACTTTAAAGTCATTTTGATCAATAAGATGTGGTTTCAAAGACTTACGAAAAGTCTGTAGATTTTGTTTCTCATCTTCCACTGATTAAATGTAAAAGCAAAAACTCTACAAAATGAGCCCATAAACTTTAATCATCTCTTAACCTAGCTAGCCCACGCAAATTAAGTAATTAAAGCAAATTAAAAAAAATACACTAATAGCCAAATGCACATGTAACATGTACTAAAGTAGGTTGCGTACGTATGTAACCAAATTGATCATGATGATGATATTACAACAACAGTAGTGAATGTGATCCCTTATTCCTTTCTTTCCCATGCAAAATACCTAAACTTCTCCAACGTCCCTTCTCTTCCCCGCCACCTTCCTCACTAACTCACTTATAATACACAAATCTCCCCCGTAGAAATAAAAAAAACGTCTGTCCATGTTCACAATCACCACAAAAGTACTCCCATTTTCTCCGCTGTCAAGAAAATGCACTCTTCCGGCCAGGACCGAGTACTCCCGATCCAATCGGGCCCCGAGTCCCGACCGTTGAAGCGCCACCACACGCCCCGATACTACGCCCACCGGGTCAAAGAAAGCCTCACCACCCGGGTCTCCAAGATGATATGCGCCATCTTCTTGGGCCTTCTCTTCATCGTCGGCTTCATCACTTTCATTCTCTGGCTCAGCCTCCGCCCCCACCGGCCCAGGTTCCACATCCACGAGTTCTCGGTTCCGGGCTTGGGCCAAGAATCCGGGTTCGAGAACGCCCAGATAACGGTCAACGCGTCGGCCCGGAACCCGAACCAGAACATAGGGATCCGGTACGACTCGATGGAGGGGTCGGTTTATTACCGGGACCAGAAGATCGGAACAAAGCCGTTGATGCACGAGCCGTTTAGCCAGGAACCAAAGAATACGACGGTGATCGACGGCACGTTTAGTGGGGCCACGTTGACGGTGAGCAGCCAGCGCTGGATGGAATTCACGAACGACAGGGCGAGAGGGATGGTGGTGTTTCGCCTGGAACTGACGTCCATGATTAGGTTTAGGGTTTCGTCGTGGGAGAGTAAGCGCCATCGGATGCATGCCAACTGTGACGTCGATGTGGGCCCCGATGGACTTATCTTGCCCGGTTCTAAGAATAGGAAGTGCCCTGTCTATTTCGCATGATTTGGATCTTGTGTATTTTTTTTTCTATTTTTTTCTATTTTTTTGCTTTTATTATGTTTTAAGATTATTGGGATTTAATTCGCTTGTATTTGTTGTATAATCATTCTATTCTCTTATAAATGATTCAATTTGTAATATCATGACTTAAACATGTCTTTATACTAGTTTTTAAGGGGATGTTTAGTTAGAGGATTCAAACTATGATTTGAATCATGATTCATGATTCGCTACAGTATTCTCTCACAAAAAATACACGTAAATAAAAAATAGTTCTAATCCATGAACCAAACGTCTCCTAAATGGTTTTATTTATAAAAGCCTCTACAGTGAGATCCTCTAAAAAAATTCGCCGGTAAAACACCTTGTTTTAAACTGTTGAATTAAATTTTTAACGGTCAGATCAATGCATGTTTGTATTAAAAATTTTACAGCACGTCGCATAGAACTGTTTTTTCTGCAATTCTGACTGTTGAAAAGTAATCCAACAATCAAAACAGAGTGTTGGTAGATTTTTTTAAGTAGTCTCACCATAGAGAGAGCCTTTATTTTTTTTCTCTTTCTCTGTCATTTCAAATGTGTCGTATAATTCTTTGATCTAATTTAAATGATTAATCAATTAAAATTGGTAAACCTAATTAAGAAAGAAATGACCAAAAGGAAAAAAGATGTTACTTAAGACCTTCAAGAGGAGAACCAAAAGATACGACTCATCTTTTTCTATTCTTCTATTCCTAGTCAATTTTTTATTATCATATACTTTCCATTCAAGTTTTTGGTTGCAAATAGAAAAGAAAATCTATCACAAAAGAACCATATATAACGGCTGGAAAACAACATGGTACAAAAGAAACTTGCCTTGGCCTTTTACGTGCAAATGAAGCAAGGAAGAAAAGTTAACAAGACAGAAAATACACACATGTAAAAGCTCCTAGTGCTTTATTCGCACATTTGAAAGATCTGGAACTTACCTAGCAAACTTTCTAACATACCACTGAAAGAAAAAGCAACTAAGACTGTTTACAAGGTATATAATTTAGAATTACGTACATAGGGTCTCGGAGAAAATGCAAAGACGGTGAAAAATTCGGCACAATCACAATTTAAAATGCCAGTTATCCTCTTTTTGCTCAGCAGATTCAAGTGCCCGACGAGCACATTTGACATTGAAAGGCTTTTAATATTTATCATAATCGGTCTAATTTGTTACCGATGATTCTCAAGGATTCTGTTTCTTTGATATCCGAGATTGCATGGCAACTTGCCTTCGCCACTCTTGAATTGGAACCTACATAGTAAAACTTAATCAACACTAGAGAAAACTAAAAAGATTCAAGCCGGAAAAATGCTCAAAATTGGGCCTACGCTTCATTCTTGGTATTTGGCACATATTAATATTTCTTTTTTGTTTTATTTTTTGGTTTATTAATAGTATCTTAAATTACCAAAAACAAAAAAGAGTAATAGTGTCTTTATTTTCTTTCTCACGAGAATAAAGGTGATACTTACCGCGGGAAAGCCTCCATAGTCACCAGGTTTTACAATATCCTTTGTGACACAACTAGTAGCTGCAAGACGGACCTGCAACAATCCATACTCAGTTTAGTAATAGAAGGTGAATACCAAACCTTATGAGTGAGATGATATTTTTGATCGCTTAACATTTTCTCTAACGAGACAACAAAAAGGCAAAGGCAGATAGAATGACTCCCGTAGTTAAGTGAGTACCTTTGATACGATAGAAACATGATCAAGGACTGCCACTCTTCCCCCCATAGTTACGTAGTCTCCTATCCTACAACAGATAAAGCGATAAAAGCAAATAACTCTTGGGCATAGCTGGGCCAAGTTGGTAATGTAAAGTGGGAGGAGAATGGAGGTAAAACTTTTCAAGCAGATTAATTGATGAAACCCGACGATATAACTTACGTTGCAGAACCTGCAATCCCAACTTGACCACAGAGCAAGCAATTCTTTCCAATAACTACGTTGTGACCTATCTGAATAAGATATCAGATATTGAATCATCCGCGCAGCCAGGATATGTAGATTAAGACTAGGAAAGTAGATGCCAACCTGAACCAAATTATCAATCTTTGAATGATTGCCTATTATAGTATCTCGCCAACTGCAATAATAGCATAAGCAATTATTGGTATGATTAATTGATTATGATATCCCGAAAAGAATGTGAAGGATAGGACAAGTTTATAAATGTATGATGAAAAGCAATACATGTCTCACCTGCCTCTGTCAATGCATGTATTAGCACCAATTTCCACATTGTTCCCTATCCTAGCATATAGCAGCTTTTCGATTCGTTTTTTAGTGGGCGAGAACAATGGGAGAAAGTTAGATACTTCAACTGATAATCTAACAGTTTAACAAATCAAGCAAAACATAAAACAAAATATACTAGTTCAACATCATATGTTCTCTCAATACAAGCTGGTGAGAATGTGCAGTGCAATAAAAATGTTAAATCCACGTATTGACATTTGACATGGAACTGATAAAAATATCTCTGTATCTGCAAGTCCATGATCACGTGATTTGTAGCCATTGAGAGACACGTGAAAAATGAAGTACAAAGAGGAAACTAAGAAGGATTCCAGAAAACTAAACAAAAAGTAAAGCAAATAACAGTAGTTAGGTTCAAATCTGATTGTTGAAGAAGCAGCACTTACTTGAGGCTTCTTTATCATAGTTCCATGCTCATCCACCAAGAATCCGAATCCTGCGGGTATAAACATGGTGCCAAATATCAGAAGAGAAGGTAATCAGTATATAGTTGCAACTGCTTTGACTTCAGTAATCAATTACTACGCATAAAGGAAGTGTACGAGTTGAAAAGGTCCATGTAAATTATAGTACATTGCCCATTAGTTAAGCAGATAATGTACACTTTCAAAAGTGAAAAGCTACCCAAGAGGTAGAAGTAAAGCAATCCTCATAGAAAGTATCTTTCAGATTTTAGCATAGCAAATTAAAGTTTGAGTAAAAGCGTATTTGGAGGCAGTTATAGATCTTGCTTTCAAAAACTGTGAATTGTACACTAGTTGGAACATATACAAACAAAAAAATTTGATTCATATCAACCTTGGTACTGTGCAAGCATATATTCAGACACATCTAGAATACAATAGATGATTGAGCCTTTATAATGAACGTCTATCAGATGCTAATTAACCAATTTTGTAATCTCTAGCGTTTTTATCAACTGCATGAAACTGAACCAAGCTTGTAATAATCTCTATTACCATCTTGACCGATGCATACGCCATTGTGGATCACACACAAATCACCTATAGTGCAATTAGAAAGGGTAACGTTATACCTGGGAAAATGAGGCAGTTCAATTATGAGCAAAATAAGTACAAGTGAAAATAGTAACTTCATTAAGAAAATTACACTAATGTAGATAGCAAGAAGAAGTAAATAAGACATCCGATTTAAAGCAAGTTTCCAATTATAAAGACCAGTATACTATTATATACCATATCTTTGTTGAATGGCCAATAGTAACAGAAGGTCCAACAACAGCTCCTGATCCAATATGAGCATGTGCACCCAAAACAGCTTTTGAATGAACGACCGCACCAACATCGACAACCGCTGTCGGGTCAATTCGAGCTGACTTGTGGAAAGTTCCTTCTCCATTGTGCCATCTCTGAAACTCGTTATTATTTGTTCCACCACCATCCTCTAATCTTGGAAATTCAGAGCATTTGCAAAATGCTAGTTAATTTGGAGTAGAACTCTACGAACTAAAAGCTCAGTGACCAACGACTGAAAATGTGCACTAAACGCGAAATTTGCTCAAGAAAAGTCCCACATAGACCATGTAAAGTAAAGACATTTTCTCAGATACATTTTCACAAACAGTTGTAAGGCATTTTTTTTTTAAATGAGTGGAGAATACCAACTTAGGCAAGAAAGGTCTCCAGGGCTCACCGGATGCCACGGAGCAGAAGAATGAAGCGTGAAAATGGCCGGCACGCCACAGAGACAACGCTCGGAAGTCTTGTTGCAGATATGAGTTGCCCAACATGAGACGAACGAGTGCAGAAGACGAGCCAAATGTGGAAGCAAATCTCGTAACAGTGAGTGCCATAACCCAAAAGAATTTGCCTTTTTAGTTCCCAAGACTAATGACAATTGTTCACGCAGATTTCTCTTGAATGTCGACGGAGTAGAAAACAAGCCTGCCACTAGAGTAAAGAATCCAACTGTTGTAAAAAAATAAAAAATAAAAAATAAAAAATAAAAAGAGAAACGGAGGTATTTTTCTTTATCTTTAGGGTTTGTTTTTTGGGTGAAAAATTTAAAAAAAGACAACTCAAATTATAATTTTATTTGAGTTCATCTTTTTTTAAGTTTAAATTCAAATTTAAACTCGAATTTAAACTCAAGTTTATGATTAAAACTCGAGTTCAAGTTTTCTCTTCAATTCGAGTTCAGAAATTCGAACTCAAATTAATGAATAATATTTTTTCTATTCTTAAAAATGCTATAACTTTTTCGTTTTAATTCTGATTGAAATGATTTTTGTTTCTATGCGTTGACAACGAAAAGGCGAATAAAACCCGACCCGTATACCATATTAAAATTTTTCATCAACATTAAGTTTTTATTAAAATACTATCTAAATACAAATTTAAGTTTTGACTCACTCAAACACAAACTCAAAAAGATTCTTATCTCAAATGTACACAACCAAACACAAACTCAAGTTACAAGTTCAACTCAAGTTATAACTCAAATTCAACTCAAGAATTATACTCAAGTTAAACTCTAAAAGAACAAATCCTTAGTATTTTTTTTTTCGTTTGAAGGGAGAAGTATAGTATTCTTTACTCTTCGAGTAATCGTCTCATTTTGGTTTCTGAATTTTTAATTTAGAATAATTACTTAATGAAATTTGATTTTTTACAGTTCTAATCCCTAAAAAATAACTACCATAGAAATTGTACTTTTACGGAAATAGTCACCTTAAATGGTTCTAGTTTTGATGAGTATATTTGCATTTAATGTAACCCTTTTTATAAAATTTTTAGTTATTAAGCAACTCATATGTGATTCTCTCTTTGAAATTTTATAAATTCTGTGTCAATTTTAATGTCACTGATTAAAACCGTATAAAAATATGCTGAAAGATTAATTTAGCAAAATTAAAAATTTAGGGACCAAAGTTATATAACGCTTATAATTTGAGAGGCTAAAAATAACCCCAAAAAATACAATTATAAATTAATATATTACACTAAAATTATATAGATAATTAAAGAGTCTACCCTCTTTGTGCCTGGGAGTTAGGTGTATTGTTACTTTTATGCAAGGTTAATTGTAGAGGTGGAGAGGAAGATTGAGAAGAATGAGGTAATCTAAAATACTTTTAGGCCAATTAAAACTAGCATAATTGGTACTATATAATGGATATTTGAGTTGCTTTAGTTGTACTTTTTTTTTTGTTGAAGTTCTGAGTTCAAATTTTCTTAGCAAAAAGTTGAGTTCAAATGTCATAAGATAGCAACATAATTATTAAGTAGTTCAATAAGAAAAGAAAATTAAAATGAAAAGTCAAAAACTAAACACTTAAAAAATTTGTGAGTTCCTCGAAAGAAAAACAAGATTTGATATTAGAAAAAAAAAAAAAGTTATGGCACTCTGGAAGGAAATTTCCAGGAACCACCCTTTTAATTATGCTTTTATTGAATGAAGTCCCACTATTTTTATTTTCTAAGTCAGTCAACTTGTCATTGTTAGAAGACTTTAATCCTCCTGAATTAAACACTTCATTGTAGATGCATTCATGTATCTTTTTGTTTTTGTTTTCCCTTTGTTTACCACAAAAAGTCAGCATCCATTAAGCGTTTGAGAGTTTAGAATCGAAATCATAATTTTAATTTAAATTTTTGTTTGTTTGTAAAACGTAAAAAATAGTTGCAAAAAATAAAAATAGTTTTTAAAAATTAATGTTATTTGTATGATTCTGATTTAAAGTTTGAATCCTTATGCAATATTTTAAATCAGAATCACTTTAAAAATAAAACAATCTCCCTTATTAATTTTGGATGATTTAAATCACTGATTCTGATTTTAGTTTCAGAACTATAGTTTGAACTCTAAATTTAAACTATAAATCATCATTTTAGTTTTAAAATTAAAATTATCATTTGAACCTGATGCGAAACGCAACTTAAATGAGCCATTCATAGTAACATGAACTATTCCTCCCAGCTTACATGTTTAAAATTATCATCACTTGTCGTATAGGAAAAAGCGGTAATTATCTAATTATGAATCGTAACTTAATAAGTTATGACCTATTAATTTCTATAACTAAAAATTGGCCTATCTACTTTCTTAAGCTTTTCATATTGACTTATTTTTTACTATTTCCGTCTAAACAATGGTAAGTGATTGATTTGAAACAATTGATCAAATGAGATTGAAGTATTTTGCATTATTTATACTATTTGCTATATTTATATAATTTGCTACACTGACTCAAAGTATTATCTTGAAAAATACACATGACTTGGATCATTCAGAGAACGTACACGGACGGTGACTGTCTGTAACCATTGAAGCACTCTTCCAAGAAGTTACCTGTAAATTGAAAGAAAGCATCCAAAAAACTTGACCCAAAATCAAACAGAGAAAAGTTCAGTTATACATAAATTAAGTACGCAATTATCTCTTACCATGATCAATGTTCTAGTCACCAAAACGCAAAATATGGACCATCTTCACGCTCTTGTGAAAACCAATATTCCTGTTCTTTTGCTTTCTTTTATTCTCTACGACCTTGCTTGTGGTTTTCCTAAAAGCCCTCCTTACAATTTCTGCTCAACCACAACTACTTACACCGAAAACAGTCCATTTCAGAACAACCTCATTGATCTGCTCCAAACTCTAACTTCAAATGCTTCTTCTTCCAAGTTCTACAACACCTCAAACGGCAACGACACGAATCACAAAGTTTACGCTCTTTACATGTGCCTCAACTACGTTTCGAGCGAGACCTGCCGGTACTGCATGACCCGGGCGTCGCAGGAAGACATCGGAAGGCTCTGTCCCAACTCAACAGAAGCCTACGTTTACGAGGAGTATTGCCAGCTACGATACTCCGACTACAACTTCTTCGGCAAGCTGAGTTTCTCGGAAAATCTTCCCTTAGCCAACGTGCAAAGAATTCAGGACCCGGAAAAGTTCAGCTCCGTTGTGAACAAAACGTTGAGAAGTCTCACCAAGTCGGCGGCTTTTAATGCTTCATCAAACATGTACGCTACAGGAGAAGCTTCTTATGAGGATAAAACGATATATGCCTTAGTTCAGTGCACTAAAGACTTGTCTCCATATTATTGTAGTAAATGCCTTCAAAGGGCAACGCAAGATGTCCTTCATAAGTATAATTATTCTATCGGGGCAAGGCTTCTTTGTCCGAGCTGTTATCTGAGGTATGAGTTGTACCCGTTTTACAAAAATGGATCTGACCCTATTTCTAGTCCACCAGATAATCATAACAAAAAAGGTAAGAAAATTGTACATACATACATACATGCATATATGTGTATGTATATTTCATGGTTTGTTTAGTACTGAAAAATAGGGAAGAATAATTTTGGGAGAACTAAATATTGCTTTGGAATGCAGGTAACGGAAGGAAAATATGGAAAATTACAACTCTTACTGTTGGATCAGCTTGCTTGGTGGTGGCACTTTTTGGTTCTTGTGCTTGCTATCATGCTGCTAACAGAAGAAAGACTAGAAGTAATTGTGTGCGTTTGTGTATGTGTGTGATATTTTATTTTAAATTTTTTTGCTAAACTGGAAATTTGATTTCTGTTATAGGAGATGATCAAGGTGTGTTTTGCCACAAAATATTCAAAAGAAATTATCCAAAAGATCAGGAGTTTCCCTATATTGACTTGACAACCATACACACGGCTACAAACTACTTTTCTGATTCAAATAAGCTTGGACAAGGCGGTTTTGGCCCTGTTTACAAGGTAGTAACAACTTCAACTTCTTTTTTAAGAAAGAAACTAGGAATCAATTTTCCTCTTGCGATGAAGATTTGTACTTTTTTTAAATACTATTCTTTTTTTTTTTCAGGGCACACTAAATGATGGAAGGGAAGTGGCGGTCAAGAGGCTTTCGATTGGTTCCGAGCAAGGCTCAGAGGAATTCACAAATGAAGTTCTACTGATAATGAAACTTCAGCATAAAAATCTGGTCAGGCTTTTGGGTTTTTGTGTAGATGGAGAGGAAAAACTGCTTGTTTATGAATACATGCCCAACAGCAGTCTAGATGTCATTCTATTTGGTTTGTAACATTGCCTTTTACTATAAAGTTCTTTACCTTAAGTAAAAAACTGAATTTATAACCCAAGTGTGCATTTTCTGTTCATGTTAGATAAGATGCGTGCAAAGCTCGACTGGAGTATACGTCTAAAGATTATTGGTGGAATCGCGAGGGGAATTCTTTACCTTCATGAGGATTCTAGACTCAGAATCATCCACAGAGACCTAAAGGCTAGTAACATACTGCTGGATTTTGATATGAATCCTAAGATATCCGATTTCGGAATGGCCAGGATTTTGGCAGGAACTGAAGGAGAAGCAAATACTACCACCATAGTTGGGACATAGTAACTGCTCTAACCCATTTAAGTTTTTTTTTTCTTCTTTTTTCTTTTTTGTTCTAAGGCTTTGTTTGGTAGGAAGGAAAGATATAATCTAGATGAGAAAAATAAAGAGGCAGGAAATGACCTTTCTCTCACTGTGTTTATGAATTCCCTCCTTTAATCCATCAATATTGAGACATTATATTTTAGGTTCTTTGGAAGACTTGAAATCTCTTACTCAATCCATTCATTCCTCCTTTCTCTCTTAACAAACAACCATAGGTCTTGATACCTAACAAGCTCTTATTTATAAATGCTAGTACTTAGCTTTTTATTTTTTTATTTTATATATATATTTATTTATTTTTTTGGGTGCAAAATAGTGGATACATGGCACCAGAATATGCTATGGAGGGGTTATACTCTATCAAGTCTGATGTTTTTAGCTTTGGAGTACTCTTGATTGAGATCATAACTGGAAGAAGAAATGCTGGCTTTCATCAAACAAACCGCGCTCCAAACCTCCTTGGATATGTGAGCTTTTCTGTCTTAAGTCCCATAGAACTTCCTCACGTATATATATATCATTGTCAAACAAATTCTAACCTTTTCTTTGTTCTTCATGTGCAGGCATGGCACGTATGGCATGAAGGACAAGTGCTGGAACTGATTGATCCACTGGTTGCTGATTCTTGCGACCCTGAGGAATTTCTAAATTATCTCCATATTGGATTGCTGTGCGTTCAAGAAGATGCATATGACAGACCAACTATGTCGTCTGTCGTGGTAATGTTGAAAGGTGAATCTGCAACTCTTTGCCAGCCCAAACGACCAGCCTTCTCCGCGGGGACATTTACACACCATTGTGAATCAGGTGTCAATTACAGTTGCTCTGTCAATGGTGTCACAGTTTCTGATGTTATGCCTCGGTGATATGCAGCTTATTAATACTAGATGTCTGCTTCAATTGGAGATCCCAATTACGTTTGCCTTGTTTATGAGATACACAATCCTTTTTAGTTTTGTGAATCTAACTGATTCCATTTTTAAAATTGTGTAAAATGCAGTTCTTTAATGAGAATCTACAAAGGTGAAATTATCAAATTTAAGTTTAGTTTACTGGTGACTAAATGTTGGCCATGGGCATGTGATGTTTGCCATCAGGCAAAGTCATGAAATGGAAATCAAAATAAAAGAAGAAACACAAAGGTTCAGAATGGTTCGGGTCAATGTAGTCTACGTCTACTATAGTTTCTAAACCTTTAATTTTTTAGATTACATGCTCGAATTCATTCTTTCAGTCTCTCAACATGATATGTAAATAAGAATAGATAAGCCTAGTAAAAGAAACAGAATCCAAATCCATACTTAGCCCTGTCCTCCTCCTTTTTATAGCAGGCTTTCTGACGTTGAAATTGGTCAACGTGGTCTCATCCCGGGTTCCCAATTTTTGGGTTCACTAAACACCATTCTCTTGCCACTCTGAGATTGTGGAGGTTGCACCTAGGGGCTCGGGAGCCCCATGCCATTTGTGGTTGTTTTGGCAGTTATTCCTCGTATTTCAGATATTGTTGAATCGTGATGGCATACACAACGAAGCTTGGAGAAAATAGTAGCTAAGAACTCATCGTGGAACAAAGTACATAAGGGACCGAGGTTCTTGTTGTGCGCAACAACTCACACCTCTACTTGGTATAATATTATCCGCTTTGGGTCTAAGCGCGTGCAACTTTGTGATAAGCCTTTGCTTAGGCAGGTTTACGTAAAGAAGGGTGGGAGTAGTGGTCAGGGATCTGGGAGTGTGTAGTGTTGTGTGTGTATAGGCCTACGGGGGTTATTATGTGAGTAGGCCTACGTGGGCTATTATGTGAGCGGGTACAGAGGATTAGTGTTAATGAGGGAACATTAATAAATAGGATGACAGGCTGGATGGCCAGGCAGGCAAAGATTGGAGTCTGTAATAGGAAGTCTTGGCATTTCGCTGAGTAGGGGAGTTTTGTCGGTTTCTAAGAAACCGTTTGTGTAGATCGTGTGGATAATTCAATAAAGATTTCTTTCTTTCATTTTCTTGATTCAATCTTGTGATCTAGTTACTTCGAATTTATCAATTTGGTATCAGAGCAACATCTTGGGAGAATTATGGCGGCAAGAAAAGCCGAGGAGAGGTTTGAAACGGTAGAGAAGGAGATCAAAGAGGTTAGGGTATCGATGGAGAAGGGAATTGGGGAGATGGAGAAGGGCATCGGAATGCTTAGGACTGAGATGACTCAGAATCTCACGGAACTGCGTCGGTTTATGGAGGAGCAGATGAAATTGTTGTCGGCACTGGCGAAAACGCTCGAGAAAGTAGGAACGTCGACGACTATGGCGGAGCCGGAGCGCGGGGTGGCACCGACAGTAGTTGCGGGGTCGCGAGGGACGAAAATTCCCGGATCACGCGCGCGAATCGAGGAACGAGTGATAGATCCTAGGGTTCTGTAGAACGCACCATTACCGGCGGAAACCCTTGGGTTACATACACAGGGGGAAGAACGACCGGTGGAACCGAGGAAT
Organism: Morus notabilis; assembly: GCF_000414095.1. NCBI lineage: Eukaryota > Viridiplantae > Streptophyta > Magnoliopsida > Rosales > Moraceae > Morus > Morus notabilis. The sequence continues at coordinate 190,097 of NW_010357333.1, forward strand.
TTGCGAAATTCCTGTCGCGACGGGGTGGAAGAGGACCATGAAGGTCGACGTGAGGGTATTAATGTGCGTCTAAGGGAAGGAGCGATGGGACGTCGTGGAGAGTGGCGAGGGGTTTTCGGTGAACCTGAAAACTGAAGATTTCGCGATCAGAGGGGCAGCATGGGTGGTGATGTTTACAGAGGGGGGCGACACAGGGAGAGTTGGGATAACAGGGAGGTCTTAGGCGAGCTGTTAGAGAATGAGGACTGGGCTTCGTACCACCGGCATTAGGTGGAGTGTCCGTTATTCAGTGGCGACGATCCCGACGGGTGGGTATTCCGAATGGAACAATTTTTTTCTATCAACCGCTGCTCAGAAAGAGAGAAATTGATTACTGCTAGGATTGCTTTGGAAGGAGACGCCCTGTCCTGGTTCCAGTGGCAGAATGGACGCCGTCCTTTTCATGGGTGGGCAGAGTTCAAGCTGTCTCTTTTGCAGCGGTTTCGTTCATCACAAGCAGGAAATATCTGTGAGAAGTTTTTGGCGATTCGGCAAGAGGGTACTGTGGCGGAATACCGCAGACAATTCAAAGTTTCTGCAGCTCCACTCCTAGATGTTCTTGAAGAGATTTTAGAGGGCATTTTTATTAACGGATTAAAGGCGGAAGTTCGGGCGGAGTTACGGCTCTTGAAACCGGAGGGATTAAGTGAGATAATGGAAATCGCCCAGAGAATTGAAGAGAAAAATGAGTTGCTTCGTAGAGAGGTGGCGGGATCAAGGGTGACGAGGCCACAGTTCGTTGGAAGCCCTCGAGTGGAGCCACCAACAGTTGCTGCTAGACCAAATTCTGGAATGGACCGATTCCAGCCATTTCGGATAGAACAGCAACTAAAAAATGAGATCTTCCTTTTCGGAAGTTGTCAGACTCCGAACTACAGGAGAAGAAAGACAAGGGATTGTGCTTTAGGTGTGACGAGAAATTCACTTTTGGTCACCGTTGTAAGAGGAATGAGCTTCAGATTATGTTGGTTAGCGATGATGAATCCACAGATTGTTTGGAGGAAGACGACGAAGTGGATAAGACTGTTTGGGAGGAGGGGCAGCCCGAGCTTATTGAACATTCATTGAATTCCGTGGTTGGGCTATCAACTCCAAAAACTATGAAGATTCGTGGGATGATTGCTCGACAAGAGGTAATTGTACTAATTGATTCTGGAGCAACACACAATTTCATTTCCCTAAGTTTAGTTGAGAAGTTATCCATTCCAATTTTTCCTACGGCTGGATTTGGAGTGCAAGTGGGCATGGGGGAGTCGGTTAAAGGGCAGGGTCTATGTCGAGAAGTGACTTTGAGTTTACCGCAACTAACCATTATAGAAAATTTTTTGCCATTGGAATTGGAGGGGGTGGATGTTATCCTAGGCATGCAGTGGTTAGAAACGTTGGGGGGTATGCACGTGAATTGGAAGTCCCAGTTGATGAAGTTTCGGATTAGGGGAGAGGTGGTTACATTGCGTGGTGACATGAGTCTCTCCACTACTATGGTTTCCCTTAAAGCGATGTTTCGGACCATTAGACATGAGGGACAAGGCATCTATTTAGAGTTACATGCGTTGGACGTGGCGACCAAACAGGACCAGCCACTTCCTGCCCAGATCAGTGCCTTACTGCAGCTTCATCCATGAGTTTTGAACATGCCGGATGGACTCCCTCCTCACCGATTGCGTGATCACCGTATTATTTTACAACTGGGCACCTCTCCCATTAGTGTTAGACCCTACAAGTATCCCCATTTTCAGAAAAATGAGATTGAAAAATTGGTACGGGAGATGCTTGCGGCAGGGATCATACAACCAAGCAACAGCCCATTTTCTAGTCCGGTGCTTCTCGTAAAGAAAAAAGATGGGAGTTGGCATTTTTACGTTGATTACCGAGCTCTCAACAAAGCTACAGTGCCGGATAAGTTTCCTATACCGGTTATTGAGGAGTTGTTGGATGAATTATTTGGGGTTGCGATCTTTACCAAACTGGATTTGAAATCAGGATATCACCAAATTCGGATGTGCGTGGAGGATATTCCTAAGACAGCTTTTCGCACTCATGAGGGCCACTATGAATTTTTAGTTATGCCCTTTGGGTTAACCAATGCTCCGGCCACTTTCCAATCTTTGATGAATGAGGTACTTAAACCTTTTTTGCGGAAGTTTGTTTTAGTTTTTTTTATTTTTTATGATATCTTGATTTACAGTTAATCCTTGGAGGAACATGTGGGTCATTTGGAAGTGGTGTTGACTGCCTTAGAAGATAACCAATTATTTGGCAATAAAAAAAAAAGTACTTTTGGTCAAAGTCAATTAGAGTATTTAGGTCACATCATTTCCGGTGATGGGGTTTTGGCCGATTCCAATAAGATTCAAGCTATGTTGGATTGGCCTACTCCCCGCTCTATCAAGGAGTTGCGGGGATTTTTGGGCTTGACCGGTTATTACCGCCGTTTTGTGACGGGATATGGTCATCTTTCATGGCCATTAACACAACAATTGAAGAAGGACAGTTTCAATTGGAATGACGAGGCTGAGGTTGCCTTCGGAAGATTGAAACAGGCCATGACTACAGTCCCTGTTTTAGCATTGCCAGATTTCTCACAACCATTTGTGGTAGAATCCGATGCTTCGGGCTTTGGGATTGGCGCGGTTTTAATGCAACAACAGTGGCCCATAGCTTACTTTAGCCAGGTGTTGTCTCCGCGGGCTAGGGCCAGGTCCGTTTATGAGCGCGAGTTGATGGCTGTGGTGTTGGTCATCCAGAAATGGCGTCATTACCTCCTCGGGCGGCATTTCATTATTCGCACGGACCAGAAAAGTTTAAAATTCTTGTTAGAGCAAAGGTTAGTGGGGGATGAGCACCAAAAGTGGTTATGCAAACTGTTGGGTTATGACTTTGAGATCCAATACAAGCCGGGGTCCGAGAACCGCGTGGCTGATGCATTGTCTAGGCGGACTTCGGGGTTGGAGTTGATGCACATCACTACTTCTGCGCTGTATGATGGGGCTGAGATTCGGCAGCAACAGTTGAGTGATCCGAAACTGGCGGGAATTTTGAAGGAGTTGTTGGGCAATCCGAAGGGGGTGAAAGGGTTTTCTTTATGCAACGACTTGTTGCTTTGCAAAGGGCGGGTGGTCCTGTCCCGGTTGTCTCCTTTCATACCCATCCTTTTACGCGAATTCCATGACAGTAAGATTGGGGGACATTTTGGAGTATTGAAAACGTTTAAACGATTGTCCTCCGAATTCTTTTGGTATGGCATGAAACAGGATGTGAATTCCTTTGTGGCTGCCTGTCAAGTATGTCAACAGAACAAGGCGTCGACTTTGTCTCCTGGTGGGTTATTACAACCATTGCCACTGCTGAACTTGGTGTGGGATGAGATTTCGATGGATTTTGTGGAAGGCCTGCCGAAATCAGGGGGAAATGACTCAATCCTCGTGGTAGTTGATCGGTTGAGTAAGTATGCTCATTTCTTGGGTCTTCGCCATCCTTTTTCTGCAAAGTTGGTGGCTGCCCTGTTTGTTAAAGAGGTAGTTCGGCTACATGGATTCCCACGGACTATTGTGTCCGACCGCGACAAAGTGTTCCTCAGCCACTTTTGGAAGGAGCTTTTTAAGTTGCAGGGCACTTCCATACATCATAGTACAACTTACCACCCTCAATCGGATGGCCAAACGGAGGTGGTGAATCGGTGTTTAGAGGCTTATTTACGCTGTTTTGTTTCCGAGAAACCTACTCAATGGTTTTCGCATTTAGCTTGGGCCGAATACTGGTATAACACTAGCTTCCACGTGTCCGCGGGAATGACTCCTTTCCGGGCATTATATGGTCGCGATCCTCCTAAGTTGCTGCGCTTTGAGTTGGACTCCACGGCTAACTCCTTGTTGGAGGAGCAATTGTAGGCGATGGATGCTATTTTAGAGGAGCTACAGGGCCATTTGCTTCAGGCGCAACATTCAATGAAAAGGACCGCAGATCTCAAGCGTCGGGATGTTTCTTTTGACGTGGGGGATTTGGTGTTCCTGAAAATCAGGCCCTATCGCCATCGTTCGCTGGCCAAGTTTTCTAATGAAAAGTTTTCTCCGCGGTTTTATGGTCCCTATAGGGTCGTGGCACGCATCGGGGCTGTGGCGTATCAGTTGCAATTGCCTACGGCCGCCAAAATTCATCCGGTCTTCCATGTATCGCAACTTAAGAAAGCTATTGGCGTCCCTATCCCGGCTCAGGAGGTTCCGCCAGTTTTGGCACCAGATTTAGAGTTACGGGTGGAACCCGAGAGGTTATTGGCCACTCATTTTTCTAAGGTTACCGGGCAGTTGGAGGTTCTACTTCAGTGGCGTTACTTACCGGATTTTGAGTCATCTTGGGAGCTCTTTGATGTCATTCAACAGCAGTTTCCTGAATTTCACCTTGAGGATAAGGTGACTCTTTTGGGGGGCAGAGTAGTTGATAAGCCTTTGATTAGGCAGGTTTACGTAAGGAATTGTGGGGGTAGTGGTTAGGGATCTGGGAGTGTGTAGTGTTGTGTGTGTATAGGCCTATGGGGGTTATTATGTGAGTAGGCCTACGTGGGCTATTATGTGAGCGGGTACAGAGGATTAGTGTTAATGAGGGAACAATAATAAATAGGATGACAGGCTGGATGGCTAGGCAGGCAAAGATTGAAGTATGTAATAGGAAGTCTTGTCATTTCGCTGAGCAGGGGAGTTCTGTCGGTTTCTAAGAAACCGTTTGTGTAGATTGTGTGGATAATTCAATAAAGATTTCTTTCTTTCATTTTCTTGATTCAATCTTGTGATCTAGTTACTTCGAATTTATCACTTTGTTATTGGGTTTTACCTCAAAAAATCTCATAGCATTAAGAGATGGTGTCGTTACTTATTAAATAATATTTATAACCTTTCTTAGGCAATTTGGAACCATACATCTTAACCTGTCTTGGTTCTTGTGCCTCATGGAGTTGAATGCTCTAGTACTAGCTATTGAACGCTCTTTGAACTCTAGGAGTTGATAATGATCTAAGCCTTTAAATGATGATGTCCAGAGCTGATTTTAACTCGAATGAGGCATAACAATGCACAAGTTGTACTTAACTCATTTTTTAAGTTTTCAATTGAAGCTGAAATATGACTTTATATGAGAATTTTTAACGTAACAGAAAAAATTAAATATAATTTTTTTAAAAAATTTTTAACTGTATCAAAATTAAAATTAAAAACTCGAATCGGTAAAGTAAACGAGGCATAAATAGATTAATTCCACACGTACGTATCTTATGGCAGATGGTAAAAGGTCTCTGCTGTTATTTGACGGTGTGGTTGATCACTTTATACATATATTCATTAATTACTAGGGGTGTTTTTGCATTAAAAATTGTGTGCTATAATGAACATAACTATCTAACTAGTAATTCTCTTACCGAGAATTATTTCGAAGAAAATAAGCGATTGGCTGGAACCTTCCTAGTTCCTCTTAACTTCCAATTTGCAGTCGTCTTCTTTCTCTATTCTCTGGAAATTATTATGATCCTGAAGAGACTTTTCTGTCACCTTATTTTCCACAGGGTCAGATTATTTACCTTTCATTTATCCACGTGGAATTGGAAAGTGTATTCACTGACCAAGTCAAGCAGCTTGTAATTCTAACACCTACCACATGGACGTAGTAACAAATTAACAATGACTTGATCATCATTTAGTCGTAATTAATTGCATCTGAAAAGACATTTTTCAAAACAATTGCATTCTGAAAAGTCAACATGCGTGGCTAAAAAAGAACGATATAGAGAGAAACATTATATAAGGTTAAATAAGTTGAGCGCAAGATATTACAGTTATATATTACAAGTACTGCACAAGATAAACACTTCCCACAAAAGAGCCAAAAACTAGAAGTCAACTAATCCTTACAAAATCTCATTGGCTTAAATTGGTTTACTAGAAGCAGTACGTAGTAATACAATAAAAAAAAAAAATTTATTTGGTTGGGGGATTCGTCTCCTGATTCGAATCATGGTTCGTGATTCGTTACAATATTTTCTCTCACAAAAAGTACAGATAAATCGAAAATGGTTATAATCTATACGTCTTTATATGAAAATGAGACTGGATAAGCTCTAACAACCATAGATATTTGAGCAATTCCTTTTGGTTTTGGATAATGTGTGGTTAATGATCATGGTATAATATACAGATTGTTACGTGATTTATAATGCAAGTGGTCCTTAGCCAGTTATCTGTCTCATTGTTTGTTTTGATCCATTGAATTTGACTAGGACCCTTAATTGTGTTACTAATTGATGACCTGTCTAATATAACAAACTAAATAATTAGCCAGTCAGCGCGGGCAGCCTCTTGCCTGCCCAAGTGGCACACAGTAAGAAAAAAAAATAATGATGATAATAATAATAATAATAATAATAATAATATTTAGCATTGATAAAGACAATTAGTAATAAGTTATGCTGACTAGATGGAACATTAATGAAGAGATCTTTAGAGGGACTAGATAAATGCAAGTCGGATAGTAGTTTGTGCAAGAACATTTTTCATGCTTTTAATGCAATGCTAAACATATAGTCGTTTTCCTTGTCGATGCAATTACACTTTTTACAGTAAGGCCTAGCAATATATTATGCCAAACTATTGCATTGTGGGTACTAATATTAATAAAATATTGTTTGTGAGGAAAATGCTTATGACTTCTTTTCTCTCATCTTATTTGCTAGTATATCTATATCATCTCTTGATGATCGTTATCACCCAATTCAAGTTTAATTCGAGCTAATCCAAAATATTCTACTACTGCATGGTTCAAGTATTCATTTTCACTCTAATAGAATTATCTATCAACTTTTAATGCTAACCTACATGGTATATGATGTGACATTCTATCTCATATGTGCCTCCTTAACCTTTTAATTTCTCAAATTATTTTTCTATTATTCCCCATTCTTCTATTCTGTTTTTATTGTGAATCCAAAATTAATTAATTTTATTCACCTCATCTAAGTATTCTAAATCTCATATGAATTTTCATTTCCACCTTAATATATATATATATATATCTAGCATTGCTGATAGTTGACATTAGTGGACGTAGAAGTGTTAGTAAATCTCCAAAATCTCTCCTTTTCCTTTGCTCTTGTGACTTTGTCCTTTTGCTAGATCCGCCGTATCAAAGATTCTTTGGATGCTAGAAGTCATCAAAGTCATATTTTTCTTCATTTGAAAACAAGCTCACTCTTTGAAGAAGTTTGGAAGACTTTTACCATAAATCTATAAACATTTAAAGGCTAAAGGATTACTATTTCACTTTTTTTTATGAGATATAATTTATTAATTACCTGCTTATATCATCTCAATTTCCAAAATCTTCAAGGAAGTTTCCCATGTAGCTTCATAATATATATGAATAAAATTATCACGGTGACTTTTCAACAAGCTAGTCATAGATAGAAACACCATGTATCCCATATTATACGATAATGTGTTCCTATGATCACATACAATTACAGATCTATGGTGGTTAAGACTCCTTCCACTCAGCCTTAACAACTGCAAAAAACTCATATTGAAAGCTAACCATTTCATGAAATCTAGGAAAAGGGTTCAACTTTAGCCATGCCTTTCATTATATTTATCATACATCTTTCAATCCTCTCCGTCTTTTCTAGAGCAGACCCTCTTTACACAGATTGTTCATCTAACATAAACTACAGAAGTAACAGCGAATTTGAAAACAACCTCAGGCTTCTCCTCAACGACTTGTCCTCAAACACAAGCCGCGGCACACCTCTAGGAGGTTTCTACAACACCTTCGCTGGAGAGAACCAGGATATAGTCTATGGACAAACGCTTTGTAGAGGCGATGTTAACTCTACTGTCTGTCAGAATTGCATCAAGGACGCGGGCGATCGTATCTTGAACAATTGCAAGAGTGAAGATGCGATTATATGGTACGAGCTTTGCCAAGTTCGATACTCGTTTGAGATCATCGTGCCAATGCAGGTCTATACTGGGATGTTTCCGGAGACTAATAAGAAGAAGAAGCCTGTAAAAGACCCCATTTTGTTTAACAAAGTTTTGATGCATTTGATGCTTAAACTTTCTGACAAAGCCGCGTTTAATGCTTCTAACCGCATGTTCGCAACAGGGAAAATCAAGTTTTCGGATGAGGAGACCATCTATGGTCTGTTACAGTGTACCAGGGACATCTCTGGGGGTGACTGTAATAACTGTTTCCAATCAGTCTTTTCGGAACTTACCGAATGCTGCTCCGATCGCCAAGGTGGAACTGTCGTTAGTGAGAACTGTAACGTGAGGTTTGAGCTTTACCAATTCTACAACGATTCATCAACTTCTCTGTTGGTTTATCCATTTCCACAAGGTTCGGATTTCAAACTCTCTTTTATTTTCTCTCTTAATTAATATCGATATGCAAACTTTTTAAATTTACATATAAAAAAAATGGTACCAAGAGTCACCTTTTAGATGGATCTAAATAAGCCAAACAAAGCTAGGAGAAACCATTTGAAGGAGAAAGCAAAATTAGTTCATGTTTTACGGTTTATAGGAACTTGGAATTCAAGGAAATTGTTTCCTCTAAAAAGCAGGGGCTAAATTGAAGATTTGGGAGGTTATGGCGGTCACTTTGGCGTCGGCTTTGCTAGTACTTATCATCATTGGGTCTTGTACGGTATATTTCCAACATTTGAAGAGAAGACAAAGAGGTGAATGAATCTAAATTGCAAGAGATTCTGAAAATTATATTTTGTTTTACGGATTAGTATTAAATTTCCTCTGTAGATAACAAAAGTGAGCGCGCTCTGTTACAAGAATTGGCAAGCCCCACGGCTGTAACGATCACACAAGAAGGTAATCTGGTGACTTCCGAGGAACTTCCTTTCATGGATCTGACCACTATAAGGGCCGCCACCGACGACTTTAAGGATTCAAACAAGCTTGGTCAAGGTGGTTTTGGCACTGTGTACCAGGTAACCTAACACAACTCTCTTTTTTTTGTAGGCTGTTTGTTACATATCTGAATTTTGGAAAATCTTTCAGGGTGTGCTGCCAAATGGAGAGGAAGTAGCAGTGAAAAGATTGTCGAAGAAGTCGTGGCAAGGCCTAGAAGAGTTCAGAAATGAGGTCAAACTTATTGCAAAACTTCAACATCGGAACCTAGTGAGGCTCTTGGGATGTGGCATAGAGGGAGAGGAAAAGCTTTTGTTGTATGAGTTCATGCCAAACAGAAGCCTTAACTTCTTCATCTTTGGTTTGTTCCTCTGCTACTATTCTTAGAAATATTACTCGTATATAGTGATCTACTAATACAGTATTTAGATACTGAAATGGGCTTGTGTTCATACCGAATTCCAGATTCAGAAAGACGGTCTCAACTTGATTGGAAGACTTGCTACAATATAATTGGTGGAATTGCAAAGGGGCTTCTTTATCTTCATGAGGACTCCCGGCTTAAAATCATTCATAGAGATCTCAAGCCAAGCAATGTACTATTAGACCATGAAATGGTTGCTAAAATATCAGACTTTGGCGTGGCAAGGATATTTTGTGAGAATCAAAACACCAATAACACCAAAAGAGTTGTAGGAACATAGTAAGTTAGCTTCATTATGAAAATGTTCCCATGAATTCTTGAAGAAAATTGATACTCTTGCTAACATGATAATGTCAATTTTTGTGATAGCGGATACATGGCTCCAGAATATGCAATGGAGGGAATATTCTCCATAAAATCCGATGTTTTTAGCTTTGGCGTGATCTTGCTTGAGATAATTAGCGGCAAAAAGAACAATGGATTCCACCTTACAAAACAAGCCCAGACATTACTTGGATATGTACGTTTCTTTGTCTCATACAACATTCAACTATATGTGAAAACGAATTAAATAATAATTTTGTTCAAATTAAATATTCATGTCCACAGGCATGGCGACTATGGAAGGAAGGAAAAGAGCTGGTATTTGTGGACCCTTTGTTGAGAGAATCAAGTTCGAGGCCAACGGACGAGATTCGAAGATGCATACATATTGGGCTTCTATGTGTCCAGGAAGATCCAGCAGATAGGCCCACCATGTCAAGTGTCGTTGTCTTTTTGAAGGGAAGTGAGTCAGTTTCACTTCCTGAACCAAGACAACCAGCATTTGCTGTGGGTAGAGTCGCTGTTCCCAATGATCAGTCAATGTCATCAACAGATCCTACCATCAACGGGCTTACTATTTCTACCATATCACCACGCTAAGAAGATTTCCCATGTTTGTCTGTGCAAAATGAAATTGTATGTATTCAAAAATTGTTATATATGCTGATGCATTGTCTTCAATCATGTTTGATTCAAAGATTTGGTATGGTGTTTTGCATCAGGTTCTCTGTTTAAAAAACTCTACTTATTATTATTAGGGTTTTCTTTGGAAGGGTCTCTTTATCGATAAATGTACATTTTTGATACGGAAATAAAAGAGTAAAAGTATGAAAACAGAGAGAGAGGGAGGGAATAAGAAAGCTAAAATAGTACTTAAAAAAAGCTGGTCCATTCAAATCTTTGCGGGGTAGACAAGGCCAATGGTGATTAAAACAGAGGTGGGTTGTTGTCGTTTTCCATTTTTGTCCTTACTATATTTTATTGTCGTTTACAAGTTTGTTGTCGTTTGCATTTTATTATTGTTTCTCGTTTCGTGGTCGCTTGCCTCTATTACTGTTATTGTCTCGTTTAATATTTTTCTTTTCCCTACTTCAGTTTTACTCTCATCTCTTACCTTTTGGTTCTAACTTAATTTCTGTTTTTTCGATTTTAATTTTGTTTTCACTCGTTTCTTTTTTCTCTTTTTTACGATTTTGTTGTCGTTTTTAGATTTGTCGCCGTTTTAGTGATTCTTGTTTATACCTGTTGTTGGAGTGTTATCTTTGTTCTTCCTATTTTGTCGTCGTTTACACTTTTTTGTTGTGTGTATCTTTCTTCTCGTGTACCTGTTTTATTTTTTCAGTTTAATTTTTCTCGACACATTCTTGGTTTTTGGAGTTTGCGTCTTTTACTGTCGTTTCTTTGTTTGTTGCCATTTTTCTTTTTTACATATCTTGATTCTTTTATTGTCATTTCTTTCTTGTCGTTTATCAGAATTTTTGTTTTACAAGTTATTTTTTCGTTTTCTAATTGTTGCCGTTTGCTTCTTATATCGTCGTTTTCCATTGATGGTGTAATTCCCTCTTTTACTGTCGTTTTATTTTTTTTGTCGTTTACCATTTTTCTTGTAGCCTGCCTTAGATCTCTCGTCATTTCCAGTTTTAGTGTCGTTTGTTTGTTTTATTGTCTTTTGAAAGTACGTATGCTGCTCACTTTATTATTGTTTGTCGTTTTCTCGGCTCTTACCTTACCTGGAGGTACCAAAATTTCCGTACGTCCTATTGATTGATCACCTCAACTTAAAAAGATAGGAATTGGATATATGACTAGTGCTGGAACTTTGAACGGACTCTCTGTTACCGTTTAAAAATATCGAGTTTTTACCTGAAATTTGACCCGACCTGTCCGAAAATTTTGGGCCGCTTGCCCGAGCCCGAAAAGGCTCGTGAACGGGCCGCGGGCTTCTATTGGGCTGCCCGAGCCCGCCCGAAATACCCGAAATTTTTTTATATTTTTTAATCTTTATAATTATTAAGTTATTTTGTGTTAAAATTATATAAAAATTAAAATTAACATTCAACAGACATTATTAACACAATTTAATAAATTAATTATGTATATTAATTTTTAAATTCGTAATTCATGATTGCCTCGTTAAAAATCTTACTAAGAAAAACCTAATTGGGATAAAAACCTGGTAACGAAAAAAGAGTGCAATCATTTTGTGACGAATTACAAATTTTACAAACTTACAAAGTTATACAATTACAATGTCAAAAGTAAATACATATTTACAAATTTACAATTTAATTTGAAGCTGAATGATCATCTTCAAAATTAAATGTTAATCGATTAAATTCATCGATCCATTCTTGACTTGCCGGAGAAATTGTATCCTGTAGACGTTGATCGACACGATCCGAATCCTTAATGCAGACGAAGGCTTCAACAATGTCCCTTTGCAATGCATTTCGACGTTCCTCAAGTATTCATCTTGTCGTACTAAAGGCTTGTTCGGATGAAATAGTGGAGACTCGGATCGAAAATATATCCATTGCCTATCGAGTTAGGATTGGCCAAGTTAATGCCCGTGCCCTCCACCGTTGAACTAAGTCAAACGATTCTCTAGTACCGTCGACTATTAAGCTTTCACTGAGGTACGCCATAAGCTCATTGTAATGACTGAGAAAATCCCAGACTTTAAATAATACAATTTATTTATTTAAGCTAAGGATTTTCCTAGAAAATATTATGTGACTGAAGGATTTATGGAATTAATATCTGTATTCCTAAATTCTGTAGCAGATTTCATGTTAAGTTCATGTTTTCAATCAAGTAAATTCGATCGATAAATTCTCGTCGTACTTTAAGGCGGAATAATTTTCAGTACAAGTATAGTTTGAGAATCTTAATTTCAAGAATCTCCAAACACAGCATGATGTTAGCAGCGTACAAAAAAAAAAACACACTAACATTTTAAAGAAGAGAAAATCCTTAATTGCCAGACAACTAGGTTAAAGTCACAAGATAAATACCTATAACAGAAGGGTACAATGTGAGTTCGGGAGTTGACACCGTCAGAAACAACGTCATTCCCGGGATAGAATGCAGAAAAGTTAAATTTAGAATTTGTTCAGTCTAGAATTAATTTCAAGACTTTAAACAGTTCAAGATATTACGCGAGTAAGAATTTAATGTGATCTCAAAGTAGTCGAGGACTTAACATTGAACTGTAAATAAACAGTATGAAAGGAACCGTCAGAAACTAGAATTCATGTCGGTTAAGTACTTCCTTACAGTTAGTATGATTTTTATCTGACTCAAAGGAAACTTAAGAGAGTGGACAAAAGTACAAGGGGTAGATTTCATTTTTCTCTCTCCTTCTCCACTTTGGCCAGCCATCAATAGCAAATTAGAGCCAAAAACTTAGCTAGTTGAGTGTGCAAGTGGATGACATGGTAAGGTGATGGGATAGTAGTGGTTGAAGGGGAAATCATGGTAAAATTGCTTCTTCTTTTCTCCTTCCACAACCGGCCAAGATTGGGGGATTTGAACCAAAAATTTAGTTGAATAATGAGTGGAATTGGAGTTAAATAATTATCACAAAGTTGTCTATAAAAGGAACCAACATATGATAGGTCTCATTTTTGCCTCCTTGCTTTTCTCTCCACCTCCAAATCTGGCCACACCTCTCCACTCTCTCTCAAATATTTTCTCCCACTCTCCCAATCTTGAGCCACTAGCAAACCATAGAAGAAGAAGAAGGAGATCAAAGGGTCTAGGAGGAGACTTGTCAAGCATTCCCCTAAGGGTAAAGAAACTCTAAACCCTCTCTTTTTATGTTCTAGTGAAGTTTGAGATGTATAACTATTCTTCTCAAATTTTCTTATACTCCTCTGGTTCTAAGCCATTAACAAACCTTAGAGGAAGAAGAAGGTGATCAAAGGATCCTAGGAGGAGCCTAACCAATAACTTTCTTCAAGGGTATAAATTCTAAAACCTTACTCTCTATTTTCCATTCTAGCAAAGTTTAAGTTTGTGAATCCATTGATGTAAATTGTGATTCTCAAGGAAATAAGTTGTAATAAGGGTGTGTGAGTCTTATGTTGGTTTTGTGAGTTTGAGGTTAGTTGATTAGCAATATGTGGTATGTTTATGTTTGGTTGAAGTTGCTTATTTTCGGTTGACGCGAAAATGAGGACCCTAGAGCGAGATTTTTTGATGTTTCAAAGCTTGAACTTATAGCCCTCGATGTTTTGAACGTTTTAGGTTACTATGACAAAACCCAATTTTAACTCTAAAAGCAAGTTTGTAGCCATTTTACAAAAAATTGACAGGCTGTCCAACACAGTTTTAAAAAGAAAATTTTGCTACAGCATTACTATAGCATCCGCAGCATTTTAAAAGATTGCTGCAGCATTTCCTACAACAAAAGAAAAAAAAATAGCAGCCACTATTTTCAGCCAAACGAGGCCTTTAAAGGCTGAATTTCAACTTTCACCATAAATGACAATTTTAGATCTTGATGAGACGAAGAATTGTCACGAAAAACACAATTCCGAAATCCGACTCTATGATGCAGTAAAACGTAGATTTCAGAAACTACATAGTTTTAACGAAACAAAACTAACACAGTGTTGGTTTTAACAAAAAGCTATCAAAGAACCCGAGATGTGATTTCAGTAAAATACTATAGTGTTAAACCTCATTTTAACATAAGTATTCATAAAGAAAGTTTTCAAGAAAAAATGCTTTCTTTTAAAGAACTTAGTGGTTTATCGAGCAAACCATCCTGATGGCCACCTACGAGCCAATACGATAGGTCCTTAGAATTTCAAAGGTTTGATGTGGGTCCAACGCCCGCATTAATTTAAAAGACTCTGTTAGAGTATAAATTTCAACGGCCGAAGAGTTAGAATGCCATGTATAAGTTCTAGGCCGAATTGGGCCTTAATATCATAATAAGCCCAATGAGGAAAGTTATGGAGAATAAGTTACTAGATTGGGTAAATGATTTTCAATCTAGACATAAGTACGTTAAGGAAAATTAAGGAAAGTAAGATCTTAAGGATCTAATAAATTGATCCTGATAGTAAATTATCCTTCATTAAAGGAAAGGAATACATGCCTTAAGTGAAGGGCTAGATTTCCTTCATAAGTTGCTAAAATAGAATAGCAAACGACAGATAATCTCACACTCTCAATGGGTGTTCATTTTCAGAAGTAAACAAGTAAGAGAATAGGCTGTTTGGCGAAAAGTGGATTCCAGCTCTGTAAATCAGGTAAGTAGGAATCTTGCCTACAGTATGAATAGATTTTAAAGAAAAAGTTACACATGTTATATATGCATGTTTATGCTTTAAGTATTATATGCGATGCTTTCCTAATAACATTTACGGTGTGGGCCAAGGGGCACTTTGTCGTTATTTTACATTTGAAATTCATCTGGTGTGAAGGTAATTTGATTTTAGGTATGGGAACATCGCAACCTTGCAATCATCATGTTATACGTACCAATTGGTCATAATCTTACGCGCTACACATATAGACTAAAAATGCAGTTCCTCAGTCATCGTGTTTTAACATCTACTTTTGATTGACAAATTGCAAAACTCATTTGGTTAACAACAGAGCCAACACACTTGAAAAGACTTCGCCTTCATTTCCACAAACTCTGCATTTTTAATCAAATAACTAAAATTCACTTAAAATTAAGTAGAGAGGCAAAAACTTACTGATGGTTCTAAGGTATGTGATTGTGGTGTTTCCAACCGGCTTCGAGTGTTTGGCATTGCTAGTGGTAGTGCTAGAAGTGGCGGGATGTTCTTATAGGCCGCCTGGGGTAGAGTGCCACTTATTCCGTCTGAGTTTCTCTCTGACTCTGTTACCGACGGCTCCCCATATCGATGACGTTATGTCGGAGGGGGAGAGGAGGCCGGTGTGGTTCGCTTCGGCACCATATTAGCTTCAACCAGTTTCCAAACATTAAAAGTTAACAGTCTTAAGACGAATCTCTCATTGTAAAGAGTAATGCATGTACTAAACTTTAAATACTAAATTTAATGTACTAGATTCCTGTTATGTTTTAATGCTATTCAAATTAAGGACAATTCACATTTTCATTCTTTCCTTTTTTCTTTTTTCTCATTCCTTTCTCAAATAAACAAACAGAATCTTTTAATATAAGATGCAAGTATTACGTGATTCATAGAAGCTTAAAAGACTAACAAACTAATTCACACCAAAACATAAACAAAGATGTGAAAAATACAGAGAAATGCCACAAAACAAGTCAGGCCTTTTATCGAACACATCGCGGGCACTAATGCAACAAGTCGTATTTCACACCAAGAACACAAAATCAACAACCCAGACACCAAAATAAAAACATACTACAAACAAATAAACCTCACGGTGAGGAGTGAGGAGTGTCGGGAGGTAAAAATCGGTAAGTGGTGAGGGCAGAGATGTTACATTCACGGTTGGTCTGACTTCGTCGGAGTAAGGAGGTTATTTTTCAAACCGTAGAGATAGCAGAGGGCGGATAGGTGGCGGAGAGCTGGAGAGTCAGTGGATGAAAAGCCGGCGAAAGAAGGCGGAAGGCAAGGTTTTTTTATTTTTTTATTTTCTGAGCAGTTCAGTCGTTTGGAGAAGGAGAAGGAACGAAATGAGTGAGGAGGTTACTTTTGACGCCGGAGAGACGCGGAAGGCCGGAGAGCCGGTGGAAGGGATTTTTTAAGTCAGTAACCTCCAAATGACACCCCTTCTAAGTCAGTAGTCTCCAAATGACCGAACTACGCGAAAAATCCCCAAAAAAAAAAAAACCTTGCCTTTCGCCTTCTTCCGCCGGCTCTTCTTCCCCCGGCTCTCTAGCTCCCTGCCACCTATCCGGCCCTCCACTGTCTCTGCGGCCTAAAAAGTAACCTCCTTACTCCGGTGAAGTCAGACCAACCATGAAGGTAGCATCGCCACCCTCATAACATGCCAGTTTTTACCTCCCGGCACACCTCATCGTGAGGTTTATCTGTTTGTTGTATGTTTTTATTTTGGTGTCTGGGTTGTTGGTTTTGTGTTCTTGGTGTGAAATACGACTTGTTGCATTAGTGCCTACCATGTGTTCGATAAAAGGCTTGACTTGTTTTGTGGCATTTCTCAGTATTTTTCGCATTTTTGTTTATGCTTTTGTTTGAATTAGTTTATTAGTCTTTTAAGCTTCTATGAATTACGTAATACTTGTATTTTATGTTAAAAGATTCAGTTTGTGAGAACATCCTGCAACTTCCAGCACTACCACCAGTAATGCCAAACATTCAAAGCCAGTTGGAAACACCGTAACCACATACCTTAGAACCATCAATAAGTTTTTGCCTCTACTTAATTTTAAGTGAATTTTAGTTATTTGATTAGAAATGCAAAGTTTTAAAAAATGAAGGCGAAGTCCTTTTAAGTGTGTAAGCTCTGTTGTTAATCAAATAGTTTCGTAATTTGTCAGCCAAAAATAGATCTAGAAACATGATGACTGAGGAACTGCATTTTTAATCCATATATGTAGTGCATAAGATTTTGACCAATTCGTACGTATAACATGATGATTGCAGGGTTGTGATGTTCCCAAACCTAAAATCAAACTACCTTGGCACCGGATGAATTTTAAATGTAAAAAAATGACTAGGTGCCCCTTGGTCTACACTGTAAATGTTATTAAGGAAGCCTTAAGCGATCATTCTTATGGTATGCAATGGTTTACGGAGTCTTAATTCGACCGTCTTTTTTCTGTTTCCGAGCACCTTGACATGAGTTTAATGGCATTGTGGATATTGCGATGCCGTGAGGTCGTCACGGGAAAGAAAAAAAAATGTGGTTTGTGTTGAATGGCGTATCGATCTGGTACTCCTTAATGGAACATGCATTGATAAGTGGATTCAATTGTGCCACTTACCCTCACGAGTGGGAAACAATATGGAGTGACAATTTTAAAAATTGACACTTTCCGGAGCAAACAAAGATTACAATAAAAGACGTGAAAGTAAAGTTAGAAGGCTTGGTGATCCCACCAGGGGAATGTCCTTGTAGCAGGAGAAGACGAGTTGATAAAGATTGATCAATCCTCAGAGAAGACAAGTTGAAGATGACGGTATCATATTTCTTATGCTCGATCTTGGTGAGCAATGAAAAGGATGGCACAAGCATTGATAAAAAAATGCCTTGCAATTGTTGACGACCTAGAGGTTTGTCATGACTTTTCATGGGGGAGACGATCATTTAATTATTTATTATCTCATATGAATAAGTTGGACTTGTTGAAGAAATCGTCAAATGTTTTTGACAAAAAAGAGGGTCAACAAGGATGGGGTTGTCCTGGGTTCATTCTGCCACTAATGGTGAGTAAAATTTATTTAAATGTATAAATTTTACTTTTAATATGGTTTTGTGACATATGAATTGAGATTGTTAATTTGTGTAGTTATTACCGTTCGAGTGTATCCCGGCCCTTTTACCAGAGTCTACATGGTTAAGGGACGATATCACTGGACTGGTGGCTAAAATTTAACGATAGATAACCAAGTACAAGAAAAAACAGGCACTGAAATTAGAGCACATTATGCAAGTGTTAGGAGATACGAAGGTTATGATCTCACAAATTAGTTTAATTTGATTTATTAAGTACACATAGGTCGTTAGTTCTAAGTTATTAACTTGTTGGAAACAAAAAGCATCCTTGTGCCGAGCACATAGGAGTTGTATGCTGCGCACATGCAGGGCTTTATTGCTGATGTGGAGCCCCCCAACGCCATTGTCAATAAGTGGATGAACCTTCTACTATCTGGTAGTAGTATATTCTTTGAGGACATCTGGCGCAATGATGTGGCAAGTCGTCGTTCATTTCTTCGTGATGGTGGTTACAATGAGGAAAGATGTCTAGGAGATGAAGATGGTGGTCAAGATCCTACACCTGAGGGAGTCTGTGATGAAGTCCATGCAGATAATACAACAACACCTTCGACAACAACAGTAATTGGAGAATGTATCAGGATGATCTGTGAGCTTAAGGATCATATTGATCATGTTAATCATAAGATGGAGGTGATTGACAGGAAATTAGATTCACTAACAAAAGTCGTTGTGGACTTGGCTTCTTGTGTGTCGACGCGGTATTCTGTTCATGAAGAACGTGGAGACGGTGAAGACATTTGTCAAAGGGAGGTTTTCATTGACGCTTGTGAAGGCGACGACCGAAATGATGATATTGGTGGTTAGATTGGAATTCAACATAATGAAGTGGGTGAATGTGATGATTGTGGATCTACTACTCAAGGAAAGCAAGATCGACCAAAATGCTGAGGCTGAGCAACCTGATGAACGACCAAAAAGGCAATCAAAGCAGTTAAAGTACAAGAGAACCTCATTTACAGATCCTTAAAGTACAAGAGAAGATCGCGGCCATTTATGAGTGGATAGTTTTTGTGAACTGTATTTAATATTTTTAATGTGTATTTGACTGAGGAATTGTATAACATTGGTTTTTTTCTTCCGCAGAAGGTTGACTTTTATATCATATTGTGGATTTATCTAAGTTACGTTTTGTTTTTTGACCTGCAGTCGTGGCCAAGTATGGTTTGGGTATGTTTCTTATCGTTCTTATCGGTACCAGTAAGAACGGTCAGAAAATGCCGAGATGCCAAGTATGGTTTGTGTATGTTTCTGATCGTTCTTACCAGTACCGGTAAGAATGGTGGTTCTTACCGGTACCGGTAAGAACGGTGGTTCTTACCGATACCGGTAAGAACGGTGAGAAAAGGCTGAGAGAGCATGAATAGATTGTGTTATTTTCTTACCGGTCAGAATGGTCAGAAAGGGCCGAGTGACCATGAATGCATTATGTTCTTTCTTACCGTTCTTACCGGTAATAGTAAGAACGATCAGAAACGGCCGAGAGATCGTAAATGGATTCTGTTATTTTTTTACAGGTACCGGTAAGAACGGTCAGAAAGGGCTGAGCGACCGTGATTGCATTCTATTCTTTCTTACCGGTATCGGTAAGAACAGTCAGAAAGGGTCGAGAGGCCGTGGATGCATTCTGTTCTTTTTTACGGGTACCGGTAAGAACAGTCAGAAAGGACCGAGAGCTTGTGAATGCATTCTGTTCTTTCTTTCCAGTACCGATAAGAACGCTTAGATAGGGTCGAGGGACCATGAAATTAGTAACAAAATATTAGCAAATAAATAATTTAGAGAATACATTTGATTAAGGGAAATAGATCTTCACATGGAGATATATACGTAGATATATCTATATATAAATATATACATTGAAAGGATTAGGTAGAATATATGAAGAAGAGAATTATGGACTTAGTCTTGACATAAGGTGAAATTACACTTATGAGAATACAATCATGTTCAACAAAAATTAAGATAAAGAAGTTAAATTAACCTTGGTCTTACAGTGCTACATTGGTGCGTGATGCATCCATTATTGACGTTCTGATGATCTTTTGGTTTGTTGCTTGTTTTCTTACATATAGGTTCTGATTTTATTTTTTCGATTTTCTTTAGATTTCTATACGTAAGAAAGGTTAGTAATGACCGAGGACATGTGGATTGTGTTTTATTCTCGCCCCTCGAATTGAAACTTGTAAGAACGGTTAGAAATCGATTTTTGAGTGTTTATTACCATTCGGATTGATCCGGATAAGAACGGTCGGAAAAGGCGGTTTGATTTTTGAGTGTTTCTTACCATTCGGATTGGTTCCGATAAGAACAGTCGGAAAAGGCGGTTTGATTTTTAAGTGTTTTTTACCGTTTGGATTGGGTTGGTAAGAACGGTCGGAAAATAGAATCCCAATTTAAGAGTGTTTCTAATCGTTCGGATTGGATTGGTAAGAACTGTCGGAAAATGGAATCTCAATTTAAGAGTGTTTCTAACCGTTCGGATTGGGTTGGTAAGAACGGTCGGAAAAAGGAATCACAATTTAAGACATAGGGAAACTCATCTATCTTTCCCATACTCGGCTAGACATAGCATATTCAGTGAGCATGATAAGTCAATTTATGCATGATTTGAGAGAATCACATCTTCAAGCTGCCTACAGGGTGTTACACTACTTGAGAGGGTGAGGAATCCTATTCAGAAGGAATAATAGACTCACAATGGAATCCTATACAAATGCAAACTATGCAAGATCCGTAGTGGATAGAAGGTCCACATCGGGCTATTGCACGTTTCTTGGTGATAATTTGGTAGAGAATCAAAAAATAGAATGCGGTAGCTAGGTCGAGTGTGGAATCTGAGTTCAGAGCAATAGCCCAAGGACTGTGAATTGTTATGGCTTAAGATCATCCTGGATGATTTGGGAATCAAGTGGGAAGGACCTATGAAGTTGTACTGCGACAACAAATCAGCAATCAATTAGAAACACGAATCTGTCCCTACAATTACTGCTGCTATTCACAGAAATCTTGGGATTCCAATCAATCTCGAATTTCCAACAGTAAACACTATATGCTAGAAATAGGAATTGAAACAAGTCAAAGTTTTAACAAATGATGCAAAAATGGGCTTGCATAATGTGACATGAGAAATGCCTAACTTGGATATATTTTTCATGGCTTGCATAATGTGACATGCGAAACGCCTAACTTGGAAATATTTTTCATTAGTGATTTATCTCTTTCCCCATATATATATATATATTGGGTATATGTGGGGCCTATGGCTACCACTGTTTAAGAAGAAATGAAACCATTAGCATTTGAACCTTGAAAGTCGGATCATACACTCACACACTCACGCACCCAATCAATTGAGCTAGCCTCAAGTGCATTGAAGAAAAATTTTTTTTCCTTGAGGCAAGATGTGTTATACTTCTATCACTTATAACTCAATTTATAAATCTTTTTGTAAATGTGTTTGATGGGACATCTTTGTTCGTACGATCGGACTTGGAAGGGGCAATTGGAGAGACCCAGTTGTCCTTGCCTGTTTGACCAGTTTGTTTCCATCTTTTACTTATTTTTTTCACATTTTTTTATTTGATTAGAATGAGTTTTGCATGCTTTAATGATAAGATTGGACATGGGTAATGTTAATAATATGAGCTTACTATGTTGTTATAATGAACAACCTTCCCAAGGCATTTAAGTTCGTGACTTGTAGTTCTGGAAGTGAATTTCTGGGATGGGATTTGTTTAGAGAGATTATAAAATCCTATCTGAACAGAGACTAGATAGGTGGTTTTGCTTAATGGCCGTTATTTTAGAGATGTCGGGGTGTGGAGCGGAGTGCACATCTTTAAGGGCAAGTCCTGAAACACGCGTGATTTATTTCAAACTTGTTTATTTTAAACTTGGCTGGTTGCACTAATTGAAGTATATTTCACCCATTGGTTTGTTACATTTTACTTTGTGTCATACATTTGTTGTTTAATTGATATCGCGTCATTATTACATTGTTATTTCATTGTTTTTCGATTGTTGTATCCCTATTCCACCCTATAAGGTTTCGGCTCACCCATTTTATCTTTTCCCCAACTCCATGTATTTTCTTAGTAAGCAAGTTATCGTGGCGGATGCGTTTTCTAGAGGACCGAGCGTTGATTCGATTTATGTTACTCTATTGGTATTTGTTATTTAAATTCTAAAGTTGTGTTGTCACTCGTGTAAATGACAGATTTAATCGATCTGTCCCAGGTTGTATTTATTTGAGAGAAATATTATGTGTTGGTCAATTTGTGATATTTGTAAAATTTAAAATCTCCGAAGCAATATATTTTCTTATAGTAAATCTTAGTTTTATATTTTATTAATTTTTTAATAAATTGTCTTTTTTTTTATTAATTTTTAATTATTACTAATTAATGACGGCCTGATCTTGATGATCGTTACATGACAAATTCTGAATTTACTGTGTATACGCAGGATTTACCATTAAAATTTATACTGTTCTTTTTCAAATAATTTTACTTTAGGCAAATCTTGAATTTACCGTGTATATTTAAGATTTACTGTTAGAGTTTTTAGGGTTCTTAAAAAAATAATGCTAATTGGGGACTCAAATCACCATGATATTCAAGTTTTTGGTGTTTAACGAAACCATGTTGTGCCACATCATTTAGTGAATAAGCATGAAAGTTAATAATAGTTTTAGTTTTCTTAAATAATATAGCATGATTTATATGGTGGATGACACTATTTGAACTTCAAAATGAAACAAGTAATTTAAATCTTTTAGGAGACGTTTGGTAGGAGAATTCATACTATGATTTAAATTATAGTTTATGGTTTGTTACAATGTTTTTTCTCATAAAAAATACAAATAAATTGAAAATAATTTTAATCTCATGATTTTAATCCGTGAACCAAGCGTCTCCTTAATTGGTTCGTATTGTGAGAGGCTCCATGAGCAAAAATAATTTTAATCTCATGATTTTAATCTGTGAACCAAGCGTCTCCTTAATTGGTTCGTATTGTGAGAGGCTCCATGAGTAAAGACAGAATTTGAGTCCGATTATCGGTTACTTGAAGGCCAAAGGCATCTCCAGATTGGTACAGGCTATGGGCCACGCGCGCAGTGTTTAGCGCAATGTTGACAAAGGAAGATAGAGTAGTGGGCACTTGGCCAGTCAAGCATTTCTTGTTAATCTGCTGCCATGTTTTGGCAATCATGCCTCGAATATGCTTCCGAGCTATGTCCTCACTGACGCTCATCTCTTCCATATAACATAGTATTGATGAAGGTGCATCGCCTCTCTCTTGTTCAGCCTGCAACAATAAAGTCGAAAATGTATCCTATATATCGAGATTAAGCTTAAAAGGAAACGATTGTGTTATTAGGTTTGGTATGTCAAGAAACGACAATTGATTACCGCTGAAGTGCCTATATCGTTGCATAGCCGAACTATGAGAGATATGTTGTACACAAGATCTTGGTTTTTCTCAAGAAAACCCGACATGTCTTCGGCAACTTCATGTGTAGTTATAGAGAAAAATGAATGAAGAAGAAGAAGAGGGCCTGACGATGAAATCCATGCATTGCTCAAGTACTCCTGAAAGGATGGCATGTGGCCCTTCTGATCCCATTCTGCCTCTACCAACAATGCTTTACAAAAATCTGCCCACTAATATTAAACCATAATAATTAGAACTAATTTACATTACATAAGATTCAAAACAACACGTTGATTTTTAAACGTATATATGTATACCACTTTCCGCAGATGGGGTAAAACTTGTTTGCAACCGTTCTCAGCCTCAATATCATTAGCAATTTCATAAGTGGTTTTATAAAGTGCTTGGAAACAAATCTTCATACAATCTGGAAGTTCCTCAGTTTCCTCGACATCCCACCTGAATTTAAGACGACGCCTAGTTAGCAAATAATTGTACAATAATATTTAACCGTATGCATATAATTAAGGTTGAGTTTCGAAACTGACCTATCGACGGCATTGGTGAAGTGCTTAAGCTCTTCCAGTGAGCCATAAAGATCATAAACATCATCGATTATCAATATGAAATTGACGACCTTAGTAAGGCATTTTCTTAAACATTTGTATTGAGGTTGGAAAGCAAGTCCCACAGCGCACATGAAACTTTCAACCAGCCTGTCTCTTGCAAAGTTCAACTTCTCTGTGAGGCCCAGATTCTTCCACCAACTAAATGACACGTATGATTAATAAATTAAATTTGTTGGCAGAGAAAAGTACAGCTGTCACAACTCATGTGTGGCAACAAGACATGCGCGATAATATAAATTTCTTTTAAAAGTCACTACTATTTTAAAAAAATGTCATGTGATATTTTCATTTATATATATATATGTTACAGTAAAAGTATGATGTTTCTTGGAGGACCATAATAATGCCTATATATAGATGGAGGTATTTCTAATTACCAAGATAATTCTCTAAGATCCTTCTGAAGTGTGGCTTGAACCGTGTTGAAGTTTAGCTTGGCCAAGTCAAGTAAACAGATATGCCTGTGATTGTCTCTCTCGTAGGCCTCCATTTGCCATTTGACGTCGAACCACTGAACCCTCCAGTGTGACGGAATCTTCAAAGCATGGACCACATCTTTGGAAAGGTCATCATTCATGTTTTCTTGACTAACACTAGAAATGGAATTTCTGAGGGTTTCTGTTATGAAAGCTTTAGCCTCATGCAGGATATTTTCACTTTCTAAAGCTACATGTGAGGCCTCTAAAAGCTCCAGCATCACTCTGATATCTTCAATATGTAAACTTTTCTCTATCACACCTTTCCCGTCCATGAGACCACAAAATATGTCTGTTTCCATACAATCATGTCAAGTCACACATAGAATTTCAATCAAAATATTTGGTATATTGATCAGGCCGACAACTTGATACCACAGTGTATCAATTATATCATAGACAAATTGGTTACGTATAACTCCGGACAAATTAATTCCACTCGAGTTCCAATTACAAATGCTTGGAAATGTGCAAAATTCCTTATTGGGAAAGTTTGCGGATCAAACATTTTCTATAAGAATAATAGATTATACCTTGTGAAACTTGATATCCTTGCTGCCTAAGGACCCTGAAACATAATGAAGTAAGATAGAGATCATTCTTTTGAATGAAAGAATATGTGTTGCTCTTATGGGTAGATGCTATTGTGTCGAGACTTTTCTTGACGTCCTCTTCAAAATGATTCGTCAGGCCTAGTTTTCTAATGCTGTCAATTAGCTTTAACATGGCTTGCAAGTCCTCCGTTTCAATAAATATGTCTTTCACGTCTTGAATAAGCTTCTCAGCCTCCTTTCTGTATTCGTTTTTCTGCATAGAATCGTATACATCATATAGTATTAGTTACTCTAGTGGGTTATTTCATGAAAAATTAGTGGCGCTTCACACACACATAAATACATATCGTGTATGCAAATGCTAAATTATTGTAGTTTTCGTTTGTACATATATATGTCATGAGTGCACATATATCCAGAGTGTTTCTGTAGTAGAAAACAGTAACAGATGCGTAAGGAGTATTTTTATTGAATATCAAATAAGAATATGAATGTTTATGTAAATCTAACATCTTATTCTAAAAATTTACACAAGTCATGAGATAATAAATATGTTAGCACTAATAATTAAGGTAATTATATATACCATAACGAATATAATGGTGCGTGCGTGCGTAATGTGTGTGTGTACATAACATCAAACAAATAATTTTAACAGGATGAGAAAGTAGATCACAGAAAAGTGGGTTATTAAGCACAATTGGTGACCAAACACTACGTAGTACTGTGAGCCGTAATGTTGACACATTTATTTCTTGTAGTCCCGAGAACGTACCAGACGTTCACAAAGGCATTTCGGGGAAAAAAAAAAAAGCATCTGAAAGTGTAATTTGTTATAACGAAACAAGGATTGAAATAATTCTTACATCATATGTGCTGTTAAGTGACTTTAGGAAATCATATTTCCAAATGCTCGGTTTGTAATTGGCGGATCGTCTTTGATGTGGTACATCAAAGACTACATGAGAATTGTCTTGGCACTCAAGTTGAATTGGCTCAGCTTGCTTTTGTTGACTTTCCATACTGTACTTTTTGGCTAAAGTTTCAATTTGGTAGCTAGCTAGATAGTAGCAGCTTATGGAGTATTTGGTATGCACATACCAAACATTGGATGAGTTTATATAGGCTGAGGAGAAGATATTTAAGATGACAACACGACAACTAAATAGTTGTTGTACTCTTTATCAAAAAAGAAATAAAAAAAATAGTTGTTGTACTAAGAGAAAAACTGGACCAGCATGCATGTTTAACGATGTATACGTCACCCCATGACCTCAAATTGCGTTCGCATAAGCACTTCACTGTTCATACTTCATTAAGTTTGAAAAATAAATAAAAGAATCAGGAAGAAAAGGTTAATAAATATAGATTGATGGAATTTTTTTTTTTTTTTTCCTTTTTTGTGTACAATTGGTATACCTAAGTACATAAAAATGAAGATTTTATGTTGATTGGTAAAAGAAAAGATATGAAAAATTTATATGCAAATCCTCCGCCCCAATTGTCCCATTTAACGGGAAGAAAAATAAGTGTTGTCAAGAAAATACCTTTCAGGAAGCATTAATAAAAAAGTAAAAAATTGTTTTTCTTTATTGGAGAAAGAAACTGTTTGTTCCACTACTGCTTTAAAGAAAACAATAATAAAAAAAGAAGGGAAAACTAATATCAAGAAAGTTGTGAGCTTCCCAAATAAATTGGTACCTAATACAATATTCATTATTAAGAGAAAATAACGTATGTATACTATTATCTTCTTTTTTTTTTCCTACTTTTACGTTTATGCCATTCAAAATATAAATTTGTACTACTTAAAAATATATTTTTTTATTGATTTAATTATAAGAGACATGTTTTTACTATGCCACTTGGATGACAGGAATGTTAGATAGTACTATTCCTTAAGCCAAGTTCAGATTATGGATTACGTCAGAATTGGGTAAATTGAATATCTTCGTACACATTTATGTCTTTTAAAAATATATTTTTTTATTGATTTAATTATAAGAGACATGTTTTTACTATGCCACTTGGATGACAGGAATGTTAGATAGTACTATTCCTTAAGCCAAGTTCAGATTATGGATTACGTCAGAATTGGGTAAATTGAATATCTTCGTACACATTTATGTCTCGTTTATTTTACTGATTCGAGTTTAGAATTTGAGTTTTGTTATAGTAAAAAACTCTCAGAAATAATCACATCTAATTTTTTCACTATAGTAAAAAGCTCTCACATAAATCACATCTCAATTCGAATTAAAAACTCAAATCAACGAACTATACGGATGCTTAAAAATGAAAGCAAACAAAATCACAAAAGCTTGATAGGACCTACAATAATTTTATTTTGATTCTTCTTCCCAACAGGGCGGATATTTTGCTGTACATCACTATTTAATTATAGATACTTAAATATGATGTTTGTTTTTAAAACTGTATTAGAATAAGAGATTGCTCATGTGAATTCCATAGACTCATTTAGACAATTTATTATGTCATCCAGCCCCGCGTGATCTGATGATGTCTTTCACAAAAGAGAAAAGTCAGTAACATATAGGAATAATTTCATAAAAGGTGGTACGATGCACAACCTTTTTTTTATTCTTGACACCCCTTCAATTACAAATTTATTAATATAAAAAGCCCCATAAATAAAATGACAAAAAATGACAATAGACTTAATTATAGAATTAAATTTTATTACAAAAGGGAAATTAATAGTGAGAGTTTTTTCTCTCTCTTCACACACCCTAGTGACCACCCCACGTTAATATTTTTAAATTGTAAACTATTTCTATTTCAAAAATCCATAACTAGACCCTAATTTTCACTTTTCAATAACTATTCTAGAAAAATTGCATGGAGGTATGTTTTTTTTTACTATTTTTTGTATGCAGATTTCTTTTTTACTTTTTGTTTTTCATTTTGTGTTTATATTTGTTTGCTAATCTATCTTTTAAGCAAAATTTTTCATCTTTTTATAATGTCAAATTACTTGATTTTTTTTTTATTATTATTTTTTAAGAGAAAATTGTTGAACTTATCCTTAAAGTGCACGAGTCTGAATTTTTACCATTTAATCTAATACCCTTTTATGAATATAATTATTTGACTAAAAAGAATATTAATTAAGAATAAGGGGTAAAACTCGAGACCTATTCACTCTGAGTATTTGTCTTTTTTTCTCTCTTCTTAACGTCGCTTGTGCTCATTAGGTAATATCATACTGCACTTTTGTTTGTTATCAAGTCCGGTCATTATTAAATGAATATCATGCAACTCAGTTTAAGTTTTTAATCATTTTTTATTTACCTTGTTCAATAAATAGACGGATCCTCTGATGAATCTAAACTCAATTTCACACAAGGATTAAATCCACAAAAACCGAATTTGGAATAATTACAGAATTAATTGTGACAAATATTTGACTAAAATATTATCAACAAAATCAGCACAATTATCATGCAATAAAAACCAAATATCAGCCCAAAAATAAACATAAGTTGACAGCCAACTCAATATGCAAAATCTTCAATCAAATCAGCTAAATATGGTAACAAATCATGCAAATTGCAAACGGATAAAAATCGAAATATTGAGAAAATCAACAACAACTAATTAAATTGATTTTGTACAAGATTGTCAAAAAAAAAAAAAAACTACAAATTCCACATGGTTCACAAATACCATGTAGGATTATTTGTCACATAGGATTGAAAATCCAAAACAATTTTCATGCAATCAACTCAACTCAACTCAACTCAATCCCGCCTTAAATTAGACGGTATGAGGGTAAAAAAGGGTACGGTTTGGGAGTTGGGGAAACATGCCCTATTAATTACGTACCATCCCTACTTACATTTTTAAACTACAAATTCGGTGGTGGGGGGATGTTGGGGGCGGGGGGCTAATTAATCAATGATGGAGTCAAATTTTTTTAGTAGGACTATTATGAAAAAGATTAGAGAGAATTTTTTTTATCAAATAAGTGAATGTATACATTTTGATTATTCAGTGAGAATACGATTATAAGTTTTTTTATACAGTGAGGACACGATTGAAATTTCATAAGAACTTTATGGTTAAATTGATTATTTTTTTGTTAATTCAATTATTCTATGTCTAATTGATTATATTTGAAATCATGTTGTATTTTTTCTATCTAACAATATTATTGCATAAAATTATACACTTTGCTTAATATGTTAATTTGTTCACTTTTTTTTAAAAAAAGAAAAGGACATGTACAACAGTGAGAAACAAAAAACAAGAGACAAGAAAATAA
The DNA here is from genome assembly GCF_000414095.1 of Morus notabilis. NCBI lineage: Eukaryota > Viridiplantae > Streptophyta > Magnoliopsida > Rosales > Moraceae > Morus > Morus notabilis. The sequence continues at coordinate 219,597 of NW_010357333.1, forward strand.
GGGAAAAACAATATGATTTACTTCAATATATAATCAAAGCTATTATTAAGGAATAAAAGATATTGTTAAGAATTTGGAGATATTATTTAACTTTGATTTAAAGTACTATTTTTCAATGTTGGGAGAATAAAATAAATTTCTTATTTTTTAGGAGGAACTATATATATTTTGTATCAATAACCATATGTAACTGTAAATATAGAAAAGTAATATTTGAAGCTTGAGCCTGTTATATATTTTCGTCACTTCCCGAATCAACGAAATAAATAGAGTTTTAGGGTCCGTTTAGTTCGCTGATTTGAATTCAAATCGGTGAAATAAACGGCTTTAGCTATCTTTATCAATGATGACCGAACAACTCATTGACTATACATATGGCTTCGACATGCATGCATGAAAAGACAAGTACACAAGATTTAGCGTCCATGTAACGCGTGAAAGAAAGAAACACCTGTTGCACGTGTTTTAGCCTTTCATAAACGTTTAGGGAGTGGATATCGTTTTTCTAAAGAAACTATACACTAGTTCTATGGTCAACTTTAGAGTTTGACTTATAAAACCCCAAACCATAATTTCCAACTGAAAAACTACACGGTTTTAAATACACCTACGTGTAAGGATACAATAGATCCAAGTTTCATGTTATTTAAATATAAAAATAAACACTAATTTATAAGGTTGTGAGTTACTATACTAATTAATAGTTTAACTTTTTAATTAACACGGAAAAGTCATTAAAAGGTTCAATTCGGTTATTTGGTAATTTAGAAAGTCCAAATCATAAACTAAACCGCTAAATAATTCAAAAATAATTAACGATTTAGTTCAATTTAATTGAATTAGATAGTTTGACATATTTTTTGAACACCCCTAAAGAGGATTTTAAAATGTGGAAGGTATGAATTTAATATTTCTAGTAGTAGGATAATAGTATTTTTGTTACGATCTATACCATACGCTCTCTAAAGATATTTGTGTCCCTTTCACAATTGAAAATGTTTGTTTTCATTGCTGAAAAAAATCCCATTTTAAAGTTTATTTTGGAAAAAAAATTAAAAATACTATCCAAGATGGTAAAAATTAAATATTATTTATGTCATTTGACTAAAAAAATTGTTATTCACTTAATAAAGAGAAAATAAAAGGAAATGATAACACTCAATTATTTAAAATGACTTAAATAATAGACACGTATAAAATCATGATAAATTGTGTATTTTTCTCTTTATTATGTTGGGGAATTTTATTGACACCCTTAAAATTTATAAAGGCACCCCAATTAATAAAAAGACAAAAGAGGACATTTAAGAGGAACTTGAAAGAAAGAAATACCAACGATATCTTTTTGGAAACCTGGATAGGGTCACCTCTTTCCTTTGTATCTGTTCTGCGGAACAAAAATAAAGAAATTTGTTTTGAAAGTTACTTATTTAAGATCACTGAACAATGAATGGCAACCTAAATAAAACTCCATGCGGTAACTATATAAGATTTTGTTCTCCATGATTTATCCCATTTCTTTTATTATCTTTTTCTATTTGTCCTTTTTTTTCATTTTCTTTTCTTATTAGGGGCTTTTTTCTTTCTTTCTTTCAGTTGCTCTTGTTTTGCACATTAACAGCTAGCGTGCTAATATTGTTCTTAATCTGTTAGCAAAACCGGGAGAAGAAAAATCAAAAGCCGAAATGTTATTACTGATTTTTAATTATTTAAGTATCCAAAAGGAGATTGAATATTGAATAGAGATGGAGGGAGGAAAAAATACTGAAAAAGAAAATTGAAAGACAAAAAGAGAGGGATTGAGCGAGAGTGAGAGAGAGTAAGAGATGACCGACAAAATTAGGGCTTTGATTAAAACCTTGATGAAGCAAGCAAGGTGTATATAACAGCGTTATTAATTTTGTGAGTTCGATTTGATAAGTTGTCCTTTTTAGTCTTTTTAATTGATTACGGGGTGTACTAAAAAATCGCTGGGGTGTTATTATAATTTCCCTATTATATAATTTGACACACTACTCACCCTTACACCTGTGGGCCTTACAGGTATAACCGGCTTTGTTTTTAAAATAAATCATAAATTTATTGTAGCTTTATCCTTCCTAATTTGATATATCAAGAATTAAGTTAAGATAAATAGTTTAAAAAGAAACTGCCAAATATGACAAGTTCAAAGGGTACAATTAATTTATGCTATTCTGTAAATTCAAGGACCATATAGTTGATAAAAAAAAATAAAAACTCAAAAAAATAATAAAAAATAAAAAATTAGGATTGCAAGTGCTAAAATTCTTTCTTCGTAAAATTATATTTAAATCCAAGTAACATCATGAGTGACATGAGAAGCCGAACTAGGGTGTTTTCTTAAGCTATAGATAGTATTCAAATTAACAGGTCAAAGTACATTCTAATCTTCCACCCAAAAAAAAAAAAAAAAAAGGACAATGACATTTTAAGGATGCAAATTGTTCTAACTTGAGACAATTACATTAGCTTGTTGCCAGACTTTTTTTTTTTTTTTTTTCCACAAAGGGAAAAGGCTAATTACAATCCTAATTTTATGGATTATTCTCACGGGTGCCTTTGAACTTTAGAGTTATTTTCAGTTTACTCTATGAATTTTGAATTATTCTCACTTAACCCCTTTGTTATAATTTCCGTGAAAATCAAACGAAAAAGAAGGGATTAAGTGTGGTTATGTGGTTTCTATCTGTTTATTTTTAACATAAATCTAAATAGAAAGACCACGTGTTTGCCCCATGAATTTTGAATTATTCTCACTTAACCACTTTGTTATAATTTCTGTGAAAATCAAAAAAAAAAAAAAAGAGGGGATTAAATGTGGTTACGTGGTTTCTATATGTTTCTTTTTAACATAAATCTAAATAGAAAGACCACGTGACTGCGTTATTCTCTTTTTTTCTATATGTTTTTTAACAGAAATTGCAACAAAAGACGTTAAGTGGAAATAATTTAAAATTCAGGGATAAAGTGAGAGTTTTTAAAGTTTATGCAACAAATTGAGAATGACCCTAAAGTTCATATGGCATAAGTGATAATAATCCTAATTTTATTGTATTAGAGCACGCATGCCCAGGCAAGATGAGCTAATTAAAAATCCTATTACACATTATCAAATACATGTAGAAATTAAGATCACCAATTATTGAGACTTTCAGATGTGAAGCAATCCTTTAGTCTTCAAATACTCCAGGGTGTGATCATATATTTCTTCAATCCCATACTCGAAATTAAATCCCTCCTTAATCAGCTTCTCTGAGGAGATTATCAACTTGGGCTTGGAGGGAAAATCTCCCAAACTGCAATTTGCAAATGAGAAAAAAGTAGAGCATTAATTACTAGAGATTTTGTTAATTTGAAAAGCTGAATTAAGCAATCACATTCAAATTCAATATAGGTTATTGGTGCTTACTCAGTGGGGACTTTGCAGTGAGGATATCTTTTGTTGAGGAACTTTGCAAGCTCAGGAACACTGGTGTTCACAGCACAGCAAATGTAACGACCAGAAGCCGATTCTTTCTCAGCCAAAAATACGTGAGCTCGGCAGACATCCTCAACGTGCGAAATGGATATCGATCCTGACAGCATTTGCATGCCTTTTATGTTATTTATGAGGAAATCATTTCCTGCGAGATGTTAGAATGCCAATGTTAAAACACTCTATCCATCTATGAAGTCAATTAATGGTATGCCTATTCATACATGGCATATTGTGGTTACAAAATTACCTGAAAGTAAGCATGCTGCTAGGCCAACACTGCTGGGAATATCAGGAGTAAGAGAAGGGCCAGCCATGAGAGAAGGGATCACAGTGATGAGGTCAACGTTATTTTCTTTAGCAAATTTCCAAGCTGTTTTCTCAGCTAGTGTCTTGGACACAGGGTAGCCCTGCAAAGTCAGACCAATTAAGCTTGGTTTAAGCACTCTTATTCAATACATAAGTTTCTTAGGCATGAAATGGAATGAGAGAAGAAAACTAAAGTTGGGTGTTACCCAAGTAGGTGGTTTTTGAGTAGTCAAGAACTCAATGTCACTCCAATTCGCTTCGTCCACAACCAAGCCTGTCCCGCTAAGCCTGTTGATTGAAACAGCTGCAGCAGACGACGTCAAGACGACACGTTTAACCGTTTTCGCTTTGACACAAGAGTTGAGAACATTTAGTACACCATGGATTGCTGGCTTGATCATGTCATTCTATAAAACACGTTCAGAAAAGGCCAAAGTAGCTTTGTCATTAAGATGGATCCAGAAGTTGCTAAGAACATGATATTTCTTTTCTTTACCTCTGGATCTTCTGAGGCAAAGTGAACAGGCGTTGCAACATGGAAGACGAGGTCACAACCTCCTATAGGGGCATCGAAGCTGCCTTCCTCAGTTAGATCAGCTCCAAAAATCTTTAGCTCACCCAAAGCTTTCATTTGCAAGAGGTGTAATATCTTTTCCTGATTGACTGCGGGCCAAATAAAATGTCAAAAAAAAAAAAAAAGTAATGTACGTTTGAATATAAATTCAAATTTTTGTTTTGTGAGTGAAAACACTGTAACAAAAAAAGACTTAAATTGTGGCTAAAATCTGCAAAACAATTGGATTCATAATGTAGTCATTACACTAACTTTATCTGATAAAATCAAGTTGTGCTTAGCTACCAATATCCTTGTATTCTAGTGGTGAAATGTGGACTAGATTCTTTCTGTTCTTCCAACTTTATACTATTACTAGCTTGAGGTTAACATTTTTTTTTTTTTTCACTTTGCAATTTGGATTTTTTTTTTCAAATTTATTTAAAATTATTTAGTATGATAAGTAATGTTTCAATACAAACAAGTTTTTTAATTAGACCTTGTTATTGTGAGAATTCTTAATTAATGAGCTAATAATTCAACTTATTATTTTTTAAGTCAATGCTAACCAAGTTTTTTTAAGGGATGCCAACAATGTTTTAATAAGAATAGACATAAATAAAGATAGCCAACTTATAATTATTTTTCAAACTAAAAAAAAAGTAATCATAAATTTTTTCAAATTACAGTGTAAATTATTAAGAAGTTTTAAATTTTAACTTAAATAAAATTATGGTTCTATAAATATCAATAATTTCATATTATGCATAATGATGGTTAAAAAAAATTGAAAAAATATATACATCTTCTATACTATAAGTATAGATATTTAGTAATGGAGAATATTCACAAGTGAAAATATTTATGCAAGTAAAAAAAATTATAAATGAGCCGTTTAAAGAGAAAATAAATGAAAAAACTTAAAGGCAAGCAAGCAAAGTAAATTAAAAACAAAAAACAAAGAAAGCTTGATAGCCAACAACAACAACAACAACAACAACAACAACAAAAAAAAAAAAAAAAAAAAACAAGCAACTAAAGAGTTGAAGTACGAAAGCATCATGCCCATCTGCGGTTCTTATATTAAAAATTAATTGTAACACTGGATTAAATTAATTAAGATTAATTAATTTAAGTCAATTATTAGTATTAATTAATCAAAATTCATTTTCAGTTATGATTATTTTATTAAGAATTTTTTACATTTGAAATAATTATTTTTAAATTGATGTTTTAGTTCTTCAATCTATTTTACGTGTTGGTAACTAATTTTTTTAGATAAAAAATTATTAAGCCATTTTATATTTTTATTTAAGTTGGGCTTTAAAATATAATTTCGCCTAAAAATTTTTAAGAGTGCATGAGTCTAATTTTTATTTTTACTCTTAATAAATATCATTTTATTAGTATAATTATTTAACTAAAAAACTTATAAATAAATAATAAATAATAAAAATCTCGTGCATTCAAATAGTATTTATTAAGATTGCAAACTCACACACACACACACACACACAAAAAAAAAAAAAAAAAAAAAAAAAAAAAAACTCAAGCTTATTTTTCCTTTTTCCCTTGTCTTTTTCTTTTTCTTTCTTTTCTTCCTTCCCTCTCTCTTTTTCACGTTATCTCCCTCTCTCTCCCTCGCACTCTCTCACGTGATCTCTCTCTCCCTCTCTTTCTGTATCTCGTTCTCTCTCACTCCCTCTATCTCTCGTTTGTCTCTCTCTCATCCATGGGAGAATCCAAGATTCTAAGCAGAGAGCTTTTGCTCCATTTTTTATGGGTAGTTCATTTTAAAGTCAATTTTAAGATTGGAGATAGATTTTCTTGAGATTCTAAGAAGATTAAGCTTTTAGATTGGAAGAATTGCATGTGGAATTCAAGAGCAAGAGGTAGGGTTTGTTTTGATTCTTCAATCTTTTTAAAATTCTTTACTTTTCATTCTTCTTTGGCATTATTTTATGATTTTGTATAATGAGTGATTTCAAAGTTTGTCAAAAATCTCTTATTTTGCTATTGTTTGATGAATCATCTATATTCCTTGTTATGTTTCTTGTGATTTTATATTTCTACTATTATATTCAAGTTGGGGTATGAATTTTGTCTTGCGTGCTATTAAATCCGGATTTCTATTAAATCCGGATTTCTCCGAGAATTTAATATTTTATTTCAATATTTCAGATTTAGAAAATGTGTTATAATCCCCTTTGATGATGCGTTCTTGCAGTGTGATTGCTTTGCAACTAGTTCTATGGTTAAAGTTTGATGTTGTTCATTTTCAGAAATTCTTTAGCTTGAATCTCATGTGTTTAATGTTCTATTTCATAATTAGTCAAGTAATTTTTGTTCAACATTGAGTTGTGAGTGACTAAGGAATACTTCCCCTTTTGAGGTTTGTGCATAGTTAGGTTTGGATTATAACACCATGTTTTGGCTCAATAAGCTTCTTTAGCTTTTGCATCCTATTTTTGAACCTTAAGAGTTTAGTTTGGGCGAATTAAGATTTGTACCAGCCTTGTTGGAGTCATTAGTAGGGATTTCTCTTTTGAGTTAGCGTAAAGAATGATGTTTTATTGAAACATGTAAGGGGCTGCCCAAGGAAAAGAATGAAACTGTATCTCCTTGCTTAGATTTTGATCTATCTGATTGTAAGGCCACAAAATAGACGTTATAAGCTTCGATTAGAGACAAGAATCGCTTTAAATGGATAACCATAGCCTAAAATATAAAATTTTGAAATTGGATGCGGTTGTTGCAATTCTGCAGAAAAATCAGCAATTCATGATCTGGTATAACGTGTTTTTGGAGGTCTTAATAGACTCAAAATCAAGCTTATGATAGCTCTATGGAAATAGTTGGATGTCTACTTCGATTAGGCACGATTTTGTAATTTTTGAGACTATGTCGAATATTTTATGGTTATTTCCGTAACAGTCGCTAAAATTGTCTTTTGTAGGAATTGATAAAATGAGAACCGAGACGCTCACTTTATGATTTATAGTTGCTGCACCTAAACCGTCTTCTTTACCACTTAGAAAAAGTTATTAGTGTCGTGTGGGAGTTGGAATCACTTAATTTGGAGTTTTGTAGCCTGAGTTGTGCATATGGAAGTTTCTTGTTGAAACTTTCTAAAAGCTGTCAAATTAAGAAAAAAAGAACTGTTTATGAGGTACATAGAGAGCTCAGATGAAGGCGTGTAATAGCTCATTGGAAAGATCTACGTGTCTACTTTCTTTTAGAGGTGATTTTGTAATTTTTGAAGACTTAGATAATATCCTATGAATATTCACGTCTAAGTCGACGAATCTGTCACTTTACTGTTTTCATGAAGAAAATGGATTCGAGTTATAAATTGATTTATGACTGAAAATTTGATGGTTTGGAGCCTTTGAGGTTATTTTAACACTAAGTAGTAGGTTCTTAATGGGATACAATGAAAAGTGTTAGAAGAGGATAAATTAACACTTTGACATCCAATAATATCTTGTGGAAATTTAATAGATCTTAGTGGAATATGATACTTTTTTATTGTTGGTTGTGCATACATGAATACCGTACAGATAATTGAACTTGGCACGTCCATTTCTTGACTTTTGATCTTGTTCTAGTATGAGATTGCATTTCTCTTCCTTTTTAGACTTATTTCATGGATTTTTACTTCTCAGTTTAAAACTCGGTTTACGTCGACTCTGAGAATTCAAAAGGATCTTCATTTATAAATGTACTTAAATATATATAGAGATTATGTATATGAAAAATCTTTCTAAAAACCCGAGTTCGCGAGTCATGCTTTTTGAAAGAGAACTAAAAAAAAAGAAATGAATTTAGTCTCGGATTGGGATAATTTGAGCACGAGATAAATGAGTTTTCAAACGCTATTTAATGAGCATTTTAGATAGTTGGTTTTAGCATGGTGGCTACAGAGATCGGGATATGGAGATCGTATTCTTAGGGGCAGGTCCCGAAACCCATACGGGCCGCTCTGCACCATGGGTGGTGAGGCTTCGCACTAAACTACGTCTCGGTACTTTGAAAAGAGTATTCAAACAACCGGCATATGATTTATTCTCTACTTATCTATCATTTGATTTGAATATCCAAGGTCTAATAGAATTACAAAATATCTAGAATGTTATAGACTATTTAGATACCGGATTCCTTCACTTTTAAAATGGATTTGAAATTGATACAGTATTTTGAAAGAATTTTCAAATACTTGATTAACCGCTTGACTCTGCATTCGACTGCATCAGTTTTAATTTGATTATTTTTCACATATTACCATTTCTAGCATTTGAGTTATGCATCTCAGTTTCGATTGTGTCTAAGTCTCTATGATTATTTTACTTTTCTTGTTTTATTGTCGTTATCCATGTTTCCCCTTATGATCATTTGGCTTACCCTTGTTTTAAATGTTTTCCCCCCGTCCAGAGTTAGCAGTTTGATTTGCAGCGCAATATGTTTACGACAATAAACTGAAGGCTCGAGATTCAAGATGGTTTGTTTATTAGGATTTCATGTTTTTTTTTTAATTCTAAGTTGTACTGTATTTAGTGTATGTAAACCGTGTTAGTTGGCATTGTCCCAGAGTTGTATCATTTTGAGAAGTTGTATATATTTTGAAGTGTTTTGTAATTACTTTAAAATAAAAGATTTCAGAGCAATATATTTTAATATTTATTTTATAAATATTTATTTTTTTGAATTTTATTAATTAATCTCATTTAATTAAATTTAGTTTTTAGTTTAACCCGCCCCATTTTGGGTCGTGACATTAATACCTGAGGAAATTATCAAAAACTTCTAATGTACTTTAACAAACTTCAAACATTTTTCTTTTTTAACAAATCCATTCTAATTTAGGGTTTCCTTTCAATCTCCACACCCCTAGTGGTAAAATCAGAGAAAAATTGTTTGATTTTTCAGATTTACCTAGATTCAGATTCTTGTAGTTATAAAAATCACACTCTAACACGTCGTTAAATGGACTAAATATTAAAGTATGAAGAATTAAATTAAAAATCATTTCAAATATTTTAAATGACATGCTATAATTTAATTGGTTAAACATCATTTAGACATTAAAATTGAATAGGTCATGATTTGAGTCCGATTTACCCTTATTAATTAACATTCTCCAAACATGGATGAACATTGAGAGATCAGCCAAAAACTTTGTATCCCCTTTGGCTAAATTAGGAACTGAAAAGGAATAAAGCTGTTTAAATGTAAGTGTTTTGTTGATCTCTCGTTATTATTGTGTTTGGAGAGTGTTTCGTAATGATAGTTATGAGAAATCGTGCAAATTTTCCCGATTTGATCAACTGAAACGAGAGGTATAAATAAGCAAGAAACAAGCATCTCCCTATTATTCAGGACTTGTTCTTTTGAGTGAAAAACTCAAAAAAAGACAACTCGAGTTATAATTTTATTCGAGTTCATGTTCTTTTAAGTTTAAACTGGAGTTTAAACTCGAGTTCAAACTGGAGTTTAAACTCGAGTTCAAACTCGAGTTTAGGACTAAAACTCGAGTTCAAGTTTTCCCTTCAACTCGAGTTCAGAAACTCGAACTCAAATTAATGAACAATATTTTTTTTATTCTTAAAAATGCTATAACTTTTTCGTTTTAATTCTGATTGAGATGATTTTTTTTCTATGCGTTGACAACGTAAAGACAAATAAAACCGACCCATATACCCTATTAAAATTTTTCATCAGCATTGAGTTTTTATTAAAATACTATCTAAATACAAATTCAAGTTTTGACTCACTCAAACACAAACTCAAAAAGATTCTCATCTCAAACTATAACTCAAATGTACACAACCAAACACAAACTCAAGTTATAAGTTCAACTCAAGTTATAACTCAAATTCAACTAAAAAATTATACTCAAGTTAAACTCCAAAAGAACAAGCCCTCAATTTCTCAAACCAAACAGAGCAAATACTAATGTGTTAGCGACCTTACGCCACGGGGTGCAAATGTAACGTGCAAACATCAAAAGGCACAAACGCAATCCACTAATGTGCAAGGTTATTCATTCAATTTGAGAATTATTTGCATGAATAGTCCTCAAACTTAGGGATTGTTAGCCTCCAAAATTTAAAACATCCTACTTTGATCCCAACATTTCTTTTTTTATCCTCAATTGACATCTTTCCGACATCAGAAATTACCAACGCAAAGAATAATTAAGGGTATTTTAGTATATGCAGTTGGATTTAATGAAAAAAAAGGCATAAGTATAAAAATGATTGTTCTTAATAATTATTAAAAAAAATTTGTAAAAATTAAGTAACTAACCATTTATCAGTAATTAATCATGGTAAACCAATGATAAATCCGTTTATTACTGATTGACATGACGACTATCTCTTATTGACTTGATAGTTTATCATTGATTAATCAATATCCGTTAGTGATAAATTAATTTTAATCAATATAATTCATCACTTTATTAGTGATAATCATGGTTATCACTCTACAAAAGTTATTTCCCAAAGAAAAAAATGGCATTTGCCTCCATCTATCTAATCAAAGAAAAAAATCCTCAAAAGATTCTCTCTATCCCCGCTCTCTATGGATCTGTTTAAAATGTCATCATCAAATTAAAATAATTCAATTATGCGGTACTTGGTTAAGCGTCTAAAGTAGCATAAACTTCTAGTCCAAAAACAAAGCACTCTAGACAAAGGAAAAAACAAATAGAAGAGACAGTGGGAACCAAAAAGCATAAATCAAATATCTACCCCTCTCTGTTACCTATTAGAAAAGAATGAAAGAGAAATGAAGAAGAATAACAAACTGTCTTTCATTACTCAAGAAGAGGTATAACCGAAAAAACATATATAGAGAGGTTTTGGATTTGGTTCACATAATCCTTACCTCACAAGACAGCTGGCATAACAGAAAAAAAAGAATATTCAAAATACATAAAATATGACAATATGCTAAAATTTTAATACTCCCCCTCAAAATGGAGAATACAGATTGTGAATTCCCATCTTGCTCAAGAGAAGATGAAATTGAGAAGAATGTATAGCCTTGGTAAAAGGATCTGCCAGCTGATTGTGTGTCGCTACATGCATTATTTTAATGATCCCATCTTGTATCTTTTCTCGCACGAGATGATAGTCAATCTCGATATGGTTGGTGCGCTCATAATAGATAGGGTTGGCTGCTATATGAAGAGTGACCTGATTGTCACAATAAAGTAATGCCGGACCATGATGGTGAACACGCAGTTCACGAAGAAGACCGAGGAGCTAGACAATCTCACAGGTGGTGTTGGCCATGGAGCGATATTCAGCTTCTGCCGAAGAACGAGAGACAACTTGCTGCTTCTTTGATCGCCAAGAAATGAGTGAAGATCCAAGGAAAATATAAAAACCAATGAGAGAGCGACGTGTATCAGGGCAAGTCCCCCAATTAGCATCCGCAAAGGCCTTGTCCTGGAGCTCTCTTGATATATTGTAAGATGCGGAGTGCTGCTTGGAGATGTGGAGTTCGCGGAGCAGCCAAGAATTGACTGAGGCGATTAACCGAACAACTGAGATCAAGCCTAGTAATGGTGAGATAAATCAACTTGCCAATCAGCCGTCTATAACTGGTAGGGTCAGTGAGCAATTTACCATCCGAAGCGGATAATTTGAGGTTCGGTTCCATAGGAATAGAAGCCGGTTTACACCCCAAATACCCTGCATCAGAGAGCAATTCTAGTGCATATTTCTGTTGGCAGATAGATATTTCAGTGTTGGAACGAGCAACTTCAAAACCCAAAAAATATCATAGAGCACCCAAATCTTTCATCTTAAATCGTTTGCTCAATGTTAACTTAAGAGCATCCACTGATTATTGATCATTGCTAGCAATGATAATATCATCAACATATACCAAGAATGCCAAAAAGGAATGCCCACAAGCTTTGATGAATAAAGAATGGTCACAAGCGGATTGAGTAAAACCTTTCAAAATCAAAACAGTAGAAAACCTATGAAACCATTGGCGAGATGCTTGTTGCAGCCCATATAAAGACTTATGAAGCCTACAAACAGCATTGGAAGGTAAGGTCTCCCCCTTGTGACGAGCGTAACTAGGAGGCAAAGCCGTATAGATCTCTTCGGTAAGGTCACCATGAAGAAATGCATTAGTGACATCAAGTTGGGTAAGAGACCAACCCGAAACAATAGCTAACGAAAGTAAAACTTTAACAGTAACAATTTTGGCAACAGGGGAAAAGGTGTTAAGGAAGTCAATACCTTCTTGTTGCATAAACCCTTTGGCCACAAGACGGGCTTTATACCGATCCACAGTACGATCTGCATGAAATTTAGTTTTGTATACCCATTTACATCCCACGGAATGCTTACCAGGAGGTAGCGAGACAATAGACCAGGTCCCATTGTCTTCCAAAGCCTGTAGCTCCATATTCATGGCATCACGCCATAGCGGATTCTCAATGGCTTAGGAAAATGACTTAGGTTCCTTGTGTGAGGAAATAGTCAAGATAAAGTGACGGAATGGTGAAGAAAGCTTGTGATAGCTAAGAAAGGAAGAGATAGGATATGGAGTTGAGCTGGAGGAGGAGACTTCCGAAGCAGGCGAATCATGAGTGGCGAGATAACAATGGTAATCTCACAAATAAAAGGGTGGTTTATAATGCAACGAGGACGGGATGAAGTGATAGAATGATGAGGGGCAAGAGTTAATATAGGGCTGGAGGGAGCAGAAGTAGGCACGAGTGAAGCACTGGGATACTCGGATGGAGTAGAGATAGGAGTGGGAAGGACACGATGACTAAAGAAGTCATGAATGACAGATTGTGGTTGAGAGTTGACGAAAGGAGAGATGGTTTCATGGAACTGCACATTCCGGGATATGTAGATTTTATTGTTTTCCAAATCAAGAAGTTTGTATCTGAAGGGATAGCCAAGGAACACAGAGCTTTGGGCCCGAGTAGTGAATTTAGTGCGATGACAAGGAAGAGTTGAACCATAACAAAGACAACCGAATGTACGTAAATGAGCATAAGAAGGCCTTTTGTGATTTAAAAGTTCAAAAGGTGTCTTGTTGGACAACAAGGGTGAGGGAGTGCGATTAATTAAATAGACCGCTATCATAACACAATCACCCCAATAACAAAGTGGGACACAAGACTGAAAAAGAAGGGTGCATGCCACATTAAGGATATGTTGATGTTTGCGTCCAACAACAAAATTTTGTTCCGGTGTGTCAACACAAGAATGATAAGGAAGGATGCCTTTAGAGCGGAAAAAATCAGTGAAAGCTAACTCAGGGGCATTATATGAACAGACAAATTTTATAGGAGTGCCATATTTAGTTTGAATAAGAGTGTAAAAATTCAGAAAAATGGTAAGCACATCTGAGTTTGCATGTAAAATATAAACCCAAGTAGCTCTAGTGCAATCATAAACAATAGTGAGGAAATACTGATGCCCAGAGGTAGTTGCAATATGTATCAAATCAAATGGCTTATCGGACATATGGTTATGCGAAATAAACGAAAGACATTTTTATTTAACCATGTGACAGATGCGAGAATGAGATGAAAAATTTGAAAGAGAACCAGGAATTTGTAATTCATTATGAAGCATTTGAAGTTTTACAGGAGATGGATGTCCTAGGCGAAAATGCCATACATCATGCTTTGACAATACAGAACAAGAAAACATGGAATTACAAATTAAAGCTCCTAGTTCTAAAAAGTAAGGATTGTTGTGTCTGTTATCCCTTCCAATCGGCCCCGAGTAAGGTCCTGAATGATACAAGAAGCATAAGAAAAATTAACACGACAAGATTGGCTGAGGGTAAGAGCACTCACGTTGAGAAGATTAAAAGAGAACAGGGGACCAAATAAGACGTTGTGCAGAATTAAAGAATCAGATAAAGGAATAGTACCAAGTCTAGTAATATCAATAGTCTGACCATTAGGAAGGGTGATCGTGGTGTGGTGAATTATTTTTGAGTGAGAAAAAAGAGAAAGAAAGCAACATACATGGTGTGTGGCACCAGTATCAAAAACCTGAGTTTTTGGGCGAAACAGTTGGATGCGAAAGAGAAAGAACAGTGGAGAGATTACCATTGACATGGGACACATAAGGATCCATAGCCGATTGAGATCCAGATGTAGAGGCACCACAAAGCTAAAGTTACGAGCTGAGGTAGGCAATGAGTTGCTGAACCTGATCAGTGGAGAGCTAGTTAGATGGAGGAGAGAAAGTTGTTGTTGTAGCAGCGGTAGAAACAGAGGTAGTGAGGTGAGAAGTCTCAGATGTGGATTGAATTGAGATCTGGTGTGCTTGGGCCTTGGGCTTGGGCTTGTAACCATGTGGGAAACCATGAAGTTTGTAGCACCGATCCACAGAATGGCCCGTTAGTCCACAATGAGAACATATCAGACGGTCACGTCTGGGCCGAGAATGAGAAGATGAAACCGCCGCAACAGGAACATTTGGAGTCAGAAGAAGGGGTGGTTATGATAAAGGGACGCTGAAGGCCAAAGAATCCCTTGGAGCAGTGGGAATGGAGCCAATGGTGCGTTGTCGTTCCTCCTGAATGACCAGATTGAACACCTTTGCAACAGAGGGCAAAGGATCCAGCATTAAGATCTGGCCTCTTGTCCCAGAAAGTCATTGAGACCCATGAGAAATTGCATCACATGCTCCTGTTCTTGATAATCCAACCATGCCTTCATACCTCCACATTGACAAACGGGAACGGGTTGAAAATTCTTAATCATCCCAAAGAATTTTCAATCGAGTGAAATAAGTGTTGAGATCCAGAGAGCCCTGTGATAGACCATGAAGCTGTTGTTTGATCTGAAAAATGCGTGGAGCATTACTCTGACGAAATCGTTCATGGAGATCGGCCAAAACCACGTGAGCGCTATCAAGGTAAAGGAGACTCAACAATCTCCTTGGAGACAACATTAAGCAACCAAGAGGTCACCATACTGTTGCACCGAGACCAAATACCAGCGGTGGGATCAACAGAGGCGAGCTGCTGAAGAGAACCATCAACAAATTTGAGCTTATTTTTGGCATTGAGTGCCATAAGCATGGCACGACTCCAGGTATTGTAGTTCGGACTAGTGAGTATATGAGAGACGAGAGTTAATCTTGGGTGATCGCCACTGTGAAGAAAAAAATGGCTATTGATGTTATCCATGGCGGCTGGATCTAGAATGGATTGGGTAGTAGGAGAAGAAGTAGGGGTGAGAGGCTGGAACCGATTTGTGTTATTATTGTTATTCTAGCCACCACGAGCCGTAGGTCAGAAGGAAGGAGAAGAAATGGGTCAGAAGAGAGAAGAAGAAAGAGCAGAGGATTAAAGCTCTGATACCATATTAGAGAAGAATGAAAGAGAAATGAAGAAGAATAAGAAACTGTCTTTCATTACTCAAGAAGAGGTACAACCGAAAAAACATATATAGAGAGGCATTGGATTTGGTTCACACAATCCTTACCTCACAAGACAACTGGCATAACAGAAAAAAAGAATATTCAAAATACATAAAATATGACAATATGCTAAAATTCTAATATTACCACAACTTACTTTGTCAATCATCTATACGGCCAGCATTGCAACAAAGGATCTAGATTAATGAAGAAAAGAAAATAACAGAACAGAAAAAAACTGATCTTTTTGGGAGGTGGAGTAGGCGGCAACGACAGGAGATGTTGGGGAAAAGGTGAAGGAAGTTATAGACGAGACAAAGTTTAGGTCAGTTGGTTTCATTGATTTAAAACAATTCGGTTTTTTGTTACAGTATTTACTTTCATAAAAATTCAAATTCAACTCTTTTTTTGTTGTTGCTATAATTTGGGTTTTGGGTTTTTGGATAGAAAAAATTTAAAGGGTTTTTTTTTTTTTTTTTTTTTTGTTAAATAAATCCAACAAAAATCATTAAAAGAATTTAAAGGGTTTTTTTTTTTTTTTTTTTTGTTAAATAAATCCAACAAAAATCATTAAAATCTACCAAAATACTCTCAGTTGTGGTCCACGACTCCACATGTTAAGTGGGAGATTTCTTCCTATTCTTTTAGACCCCAAGGACAGAAAGGTGTTAATTGATTAAAGCGAAACATTGAGGATCGAAGTGAGACATTTTTAACTTTGAGGATCAAAGTGTGGGACAACGTACGTCTTAAGTTCAAGGGCTATTCATGGAATTAATCGAAGACTCAAAAAATAAGGTCCACCAAAAACATGCATGATGCATGCATTAACCAAGTAGGTAAGGAAAAAGTCAAAGGCAGAATATATAGTAGAGCTAGGCAAAGTACAAAGCAAAAAGTTTCAATAAGCTTAAGAAAAAAAAACTATAAAGCAAAGATGCAAAGAAGAAGGAAGACCAATTACCAGGGTCTCTAACAGTGGTATTAACGGCATAGCCCTTCCCAAGCAAAAGCTTCACAAGCAAAGAGGCGACAAAACCGCTACCGCCGACCACGCAGGCCCTCTTCTTGACGATGGTCTGAGTGGCCATGGCTATTGGATTCTTATTTTCTTTTGTATGATTTTTGTGAAGAGTATGACTAATTACTAATATTACTGTTATCCAAATTAAAGACTAGCTACAAAGAAACAAGTATAATGTTTGTGGGTACCCTTAAATAGACGTTCGCATTTAATTTTTTTTTTTCTTTTCTTCACCTAAATTTTGGGAAAAATAAGGTGAGCACGTGAAGTTGAATTCGCCACCAACGAATCAAACCTTGGTGTTCCCATTATGAACTTACTCGTTATAAATTCTTCTTGCTGAACATATAAACCGAATTTCCAAACTGAATTCTCAAGGTGGAAAGAAAATTTCTCGACTACTCTTGCAAATTCTCATAAATACCTCCCAAGAAACAAAAGAGCCTATTGGACTGAAAATCAACTATCCGCCAGCAAATTAAAATTTAGAGGTAATTAAAGCCAGAGAAGAGAGCTATTCTTAGGATTCCGGTTAAAAACTATTAACTAACACGTACGTTTCCCTTCATACTTCTTTATTTATTAACTCAATCATATATGAAGAGTTTATGCTACGATGTGAACAAAAATACTATACTAATAATGCATGATTTTAAATCTGGCATATTTTTAATAAATTCTACTAAATCATCATATTTTTGTAAATCTAATATGACTCATGTTCTGTTGGGATTACGTTATATTAAAATAATTTATGTATGACAATTTAATTACTATGTGCAAATATAATTACTCTTAATAAAATGCGTAGAGGCTTAACGTCAAATATGTAATTTAATTGGATAAACAATGAAACCTATTAAATTGTGAGAGTTATACAAAGGGGCATAATATATGACTATATAGTGTGTCATGCGTTACACTATATATATGTATAGAAAAACATATTTATGTCTTCTCATAAATTGTCTATATTATTTAGAGTGCAATTTTGTGTTTTTAATGGAGTTACTATGAAATTAATACTTGATTCATTATATCAAAATGGTGATATGTTTTCTCATAAATTGTCTATATTATTTAGAGTGCAATTTTGTGTTTATAATGGAGTTACTATGAAATTAATACTTGATTCATTATATCAAAATGGTGTTACTGGATTGAATTCATGAATATTGAGAATCAAATAATAAAAGCCCATAAAATCCCTACAGTAACTTAATCTTGTGATTATACAAATAAGTAGAGAATAATAAATTGAACTTTGTATTTTATGGAAATAAATTAGATAATTAACGTGTTGTGATATTGAATATGAAAGATCCAAAATTGAAAAAGGAAAACCTTTAGATTTTAATTTTGATTAATTTATTTTAATTGATTTCTTAAATTTGTGAAGAAAAAAATTATTGAAAAAAGGAAAGTAGCTCGTTTTTTATTTCTTTTTACAGAAATAGTAGAGAATATCATCCCATGCTATTGATAAAAATAATA
Organism: Morus notabilis; assembly: GCF_000414095.1. Classification (NCBI taxonomy): domain Eukaryota; kingdom Viridiplantae; phylum Streptophyta; class Magnoliopsida; order Rosales; family Moraceae; genus Morus; species Morus notabilis. Next base: position 237,896 of record NW_010357333.1, read on the forward strand.
ATAAAAAATTTGTTTCTTTTTTATATAAAAAGACTAATATATATATTCTGTTTAATATAGAAAATAGAGATGGTGCATACGGAAAGTTCTCTCTTTTGTTTTTCATTCTCTTAACGAATATCCACACACTGGTATCTATGGCCAAAAAAAAATAAATAAATAAAATAAAATAAACATGATAAAAATGTAATATAAGAAATCTAAAGTTTATAATTTCAATTTTCAAGTATGTACCCTTTAGATATTGTAAATCACCACAAGGCAGGAGTTGTTCGACACTGCTATTCCGACCCAATTTCCAAGAATCGAATCCAGAAGAAGAACAACTATAACCTTGATCGAATTTTCTCACAGGACCATGGATCTTCCCAGCTATAACTCTGCACACAAACAAAGCCTTCCTCTTAAAGTGATAATGACCTTCTTCACCAACATGTTTCAAAGCTCTTTCACTAGTTGAGGCAGCAGAGATCCCAAACCGCCCAACAAAATCCTTCCTTGCGGAGAACCTGTTTCTCAGAATCTGACAAGCACCACAAGTGTTCGACTTGCATGGACTGGAAGAGTCGTTCGTGCCAAGAGAACATGAAATGGTTGTGGCATAAAATCTTAAGAGTTCATTCCCGTCTGCTGCCTTTGTTTTTCACCATTTCTCTCTAGTCTTCGAACTGATAAAAGTATGTTTTCCGTGTTGTGGACTTTTAAAATTCTGTCAATCTTAGTGCTTTTGTTGATGTTGGACTCTGGCTCGCTTAGGCAAATTATCTCCACAATCTTCCTAGATGCGTGTCCTTCGGCTAGTTCACTGACTGCATATGACGACATGACATAAGTTGAAATTATTAGAGCAACTTAGCTTTTTTTTTTTTTTTTTTTGTTTAAAGTTGATTTTTTGATCAGTAAGTTTTTGGTAATTTTATAATTTTACTTTACTCCTTACCTTTAGGAGATTAGGCAACTTACTTGATTTTGAAATTATTCTATCATGTGTATATGTATATATGTCGGTTGTATGAATGGAAATGTTATACAATTATTTTATAAATATATATATACATATATATTTTAATTTGTGGTATCATGACATTTACGATCCTAACCCTCAACATTAGGCCAAGCCTCCAAAATTTTAAAATTTTTTTATAAAAGTAATTTTACTTTTGTTGAGGTTAAATTTCGTATCTTATTTCTCACCATACATGTGTCACTGCATTTCTTAGAGAATGAGGATTTATTAAAAAATCAGCCTATGGAATTAGTTAGGAGCTACCGACAGCTCGCCGGCCCGACAGGTCGTCAGACCAGATTCTAGTGAACAACAAGCTATTTGTCGAGTCCGTGACTTTCCATATCAAGGAATGACCTAGAAGAATGACTCCAGCACATCAAAATCGAGCCGTGAGCTTCAGACAGCTCGCAGGTCGCGACCTGATGGACCGACAACTCATCTGATGAGTTGTCGAATTGTCTGGGTGACTTGGCGCCCAAGTTACTAGATAAGGATCAGATTATGCACGAAATTATCTCTCCAAATCACAGAGAATCTTATTTGAACAAGAATATCTCCTCTAAAAAAGGGATTATCTCAATCCTAATTTGAATATTCAAATTATGGGCTTATCTACAAGATATCTCCTATCAAAATTCAAACATAAGATCTTATCCTACAGAGATTCAGTCACCAAACCTATAAATAAGGGCTTAATTCACGCCCAAGAGGAGAATCTCCACGCCTAGAGAATTACGTACACAAGCCCTAGCTTCTACAGGTGTTCTACACGTTTTCCAAGGCATTCATAGTGAGTTGTACGAAGTTTAGGCTTGGGTTTCACAGTTCTAGGCTTATTTTCTTTTATTTTCTCTACTATTCACCTGAATTCCCCTCTTCTCTCTTCCCGCTTTTCTCTCAACTGCATTGTAATTTACATCAATTGTAGTGGAAAAACAACGAAGACCCTATAGTGGACTTTTCTTAGATTATCAGAGAAATCACTACAAATTTTTTTTTGTCTATCTCTTATTTACTTTTTTTTGCGTTTATTCTCTGCCATACGATACCAACTCTCTAATTAGTCCAAATTCGGACATTGGCCTGGTACAAATTCGACGGTAAATTCTACCCTCTACAACTTTATTACTTACCTTTAGGGGATTAGGCAAGTTACTTGATTTTGAATTCTTGTATTATATATATATATATTTATTGTATTATTTATTATCAACCCTAGGCCAGACCTCTGAAATTTTACAAATTCATTGAATATATACGAGTTTTTTTTTTATAACAAAGAATTATTACAAGGCTTTACGTTTGTAGAAATCGTTCTAGGAACATTAGATCAACAAGTTCACCAACCTTTGTCTACTAATTAACGATTAATGAGCCTAAAACAATCATGTTGAAAGTTTCTTAACTTAATATGGCCTTGGCATTAATTTTTCATTAATGAAAATACTAGTTTAACTCATGGAAATTAATTAAGTACTATTGAAGTCATTTAATGGTGAACTATTTGACTTAAAGTGCATCTAATTTGGGAGTTTTAAATATGTATAGAACCCTAACGTAAAGTTCATATCGAATTCCTTTTGCGACCTTTCTCTAAAGCCTCTTAAGTGAGGCATTAACTCAAGTGAATTAAGAAGAGAAGTTATGAGTCTTTTGATGAGAAGACTCAAACTAACGCATTATCTCCCTATAAAAAGATCAAGGTCCCAACTCACATTCTCATCTTTTGAATTAAGTCTTGTTATACACCACAAATAGTTACTCATCAACTATAATGAGAATAGTGAGTTGAATACTCTTGGTCATCCCACCTAGTATAAAGACTTTGTAACATTTGCTTCCTCAATATGGATCAAGGTATGATATAAAATATATTATTATATTGTTTTGTTTCATGCATTCAAAATTTTTATCTTCAAATTATGTTTTATTATTATTGTTATAAAAATTTCTAACAATTGGTATCAGTGGGGTTATTAATTTTGATGCATGGGCATTTTTGTATTTTATGAGTTGTAAATGAACGTTTTGGCCAAATCAAAGGTGATTCTAATTCTTCTCCTTATTGCTAATTCTTTTAACTTGTGTATATTATGATAACGAGAATTTTTATATGCTTATACACATGAGTATATTTTATATGCAATTATTCATGATAAACTCATATGTATCAAACGTTATCATTATACGTATATAGATAATAAGATATCATGGGAATTGAATTAATTCATGTGTAGTATAACTGCTTATTAAATTTGTAATATCTTTTTGTTTATTGATTAATGATAACTCGATGAAATAAAGTTATTTAGCATGCTTTTTGGTTTAATAGTTGTAGATTTCTCAAGGTAAAATGTCTTAGTGTTAATATTTTACATAACATTACTTAGTTTTTATTTAGTTGGTAAAAGGTTGATACTTGTGGAACAATCTCGTCCAATCATGAATTTAGTCCTCAAATTCAATAAAAATATGTTGACTCTGGGTTGACCGTGCAGGAAGTCCAAGGGCAGCTTTGGTGGAAGCACGTTGAAAAAAAGCACAGCAAAGGAATGGAAAGCAGGAATTCACCCGTTGCTGCAGCAAAGTTGTAGCAATGCAGAAATAGCCAAAACGTGCAAGCTAGTGCAGTTTTTCATTTATAGCTGGTAGTGGTCCAATTGCTGACTTTGTCAAGAGAGGACAGCTGTAAGAGCACTAGAAGGGGGACCTTCAGTTTTGGCTCTTAGGCGTACGTGTAATTAGGGCACCTCAACCTGCCCTAATATAAAAGGAAAAGAAGAGTACTGTACAAAAGGACAAGCAAGGAGGAGGCGCACAATTACTCTGTACAAGCTAAAAAAGGGAGAAAATAGGAGAGTACAGGAGGAAAAAGGAGAGTTGATTTTTGAAGTTGAAGGAAGTAGTACAGCACGGCTGGACACGAGAAAGCAAGGACGCATACCTATTTAGCCTTCAGATTTTAGCTTAATCATTTCCTTCTATCTTTCTTTATTTTCTCTCTATGAACAAATGGATCTAGTTGTTTATATTATTTCTAATTTCTTTGAACTAAACATGAGCTAAATTTCTTTAGCTAGGATTATTGATGGAACCAAAGTTGCAATGAAGATTTATTAGTTATTATGATTGTTTGTGTAATTTTCATCCTGTTTATTCAAGTGTGTTTATTGTCTAATTTTTGTTAAATGACAGGCCATCATTTAGTGAAAAATATAAACTAAAATTAATTCTGGAAAGGCTAGTTTTCGTTAGATCTATCTTGGATAATATAAGGGAATAGTGTAGGAATATATTATTGTCTTGTACGACCCATTAAGATTGGTGCTTAACTTTAGTTTTAAAAACTAGAATGCATAGGAATATGTTAATTTTGGTTTAAGGAACTACAAGCATAGATCTGTCAGAAGATGATTATGCATAATTTTAGGTTAACTGGATGAACTTTGCTACAACATTCCTATAGCAATTGTGGTCAGAGTTGCAACTGAGGGAAAATCAGTAATCCTAGCCTTTACCCATCATTGATTCACAGCTTGTAACATAGATGTTGTTAAGTCTTACCTTTTGTTTGCATTTTAATCACACCCATTCATTTTACTCATTTAGTTTACTTAATCCTTGTCAATTTGTTTCTTGATTCACTCTTTGATTTATTTTAGCACACTGGTTTTTGTAATCAATCTTATTAACTCAATTCTTGTGGAGACGATACTCTTTAAACTGTACTACTTGTTCGATTACGTACACTTGCGTAGAGTTATTTACATACATAGGATTTTTGACGAACAATTAACTACAACCATGATGATTTACCCAACGGAAAGTCATCATAATGCATGGTTAAAATGCTTTAAATTAATGTTAAAATTAAAAATAAAACCTTGGTGACTAACCCAACGGATTATCACTATAATGCATGGTTTATTGAATGCTTTAAATACATATATTAGTAACCTTGAATTGTTCCTACCCAACGGTAATTAATTCTCTCATGTTTTGTAGTAAAAAGGCTTTCATTTTAAAGAACTTGAAATTTAAAGCAATGAAAAAGTTACAAGAGTATTTAAGAAATTTACTTATCTTATGTCTTATTTATTGTTTTCATCCCAACGGAAGATTGCAATATTTTGTTTAGATTAGTTTATTATTTGAACTGATAAATGTGTGGTGTATAAAATTAAAAAAAAAAAAAAAAAAAAAAAAAAAAAAAAAAAAAAAATTAACATAAAAATAAAAAAAAAAAAAAAAAAAAAAAAAAAACATGACGATATGTACACTGATTGTACACGTACTAGTTAAAATTGTCATTTTGCAGCAATGAATCCTACTGCTGTTACTATGTATTTCTGGTATGAAGCTTTGAGTGGAACTAATTTCAAGAAATGGAAGGAAAAAATTGGCATTGTTCTAGGCTGTTTGGACTTTGACTATGCATTAAGAGAGTCTGTTCCCATAAAGCCAAAAACTGAAAGTTCTAATGAGGAAAAGGCTTTATATGAAAAGTGGGAGCGTTTCAAATCGCACGAGTCTAATGATAATGAAAAGCTCAATTACTCCTGCTGTTTGAAAGATTCAGATAATGCAATAAGCTATATGAAATCAGTCGAAGAGCAATTTTTGAGAACTTCCAAATCTTTAGCCAGTGCCCTTATGATCAAAATGATGACAGTGAAGTATGATGGTCATAGTGATGTTCGTGAGCATATCATGAAGATGAGTGATATGGGTTCTCAACTAAAGTTTGGAAATAGTAAAGTAATTTCTCTGTTCCATAGTTCTCAGTTAGTTGGTTCTGGTTCTGTACAAGGTAATCTATATTCTTTGAATTTGGATTACTTATATGCACAGTCTCTTTTATCCTTTTATGTGAATGAAAAAGTGATTAGAAAACGAATTAGAAAAAATGAAAATTCATCCATGTTGTGGCATAACGACTACGTCACATTTCAAAAGGTAGAATGGAAGGCCTTATTAAAGGTGAAATTCTAAATTCAATTGATTTTTCTGATTTTAACACTTATGTGGATTGTATTAAAGGAAAATCCATAAAGACTACGAAAAAGAATGCATCACGATCCACATAATTATTTGAAATAATTCATACAGATGTATGGGACCCTATCCAACTCCAATTATTATTGGGCACAAATATTTAATTACTTTTATTGACGACTATTCTAAGTATGTGTATGTGTATGTGTATCTTATTAATGAAAAATCTAAAGCACTAGATGTTTTCAAAATATATAAAGCTAAAGTTGAAAACCAACATGATCGTCGGATTAAAAGTGGGAGATCCGTCAGAGGAGGTGAATATTATGGAAGATTCACTGAATCAGGTCAAAATCCTAGTGCTTTTGCCTTATATTTGAGAGAGAATGGTATCATTGCTAACTACACAATGCCCGATACACCTTAGCAAAATAGTGTAGTTGAATGACAAAACTGTACTCTTACTAACATGATGAGAAGCATGATAAGTAATTCATCTTTGCCCGATTTCTTGTGGGGTGAAGCTCTTAAGATAGCTGTTCATATTCTCAATCGGGTTCCTAGTAAGGTTGTGCCTAAAACTCCTTAAGAGTTATGGGTAGGCAGGAAACCAACTTTGAATTATTTACATGTTTGGGGTTGTCCAGCTGAATCTAAAATTCATAACCTACAATAAAAGAAATTAGACCCTAGGACCCTGAGTTGCTACTTTATAGATTATCCTGAAAGGTCAAAGGGCTTTAGATTTTATTGTCCCACTCACAGCACTAGAATTGTTGAAACTTTGGAAGATGAAGATTTCATTGGGAAAGATAAACCAAAAGAATTTAACTCTATTGAAGAATGGGCTACCAAGGAAAAGAGGTTCTTACACCTAATATTGAAAAGAGTGGAATTCAAATGGTTAGCCAAATCGAGAAGGAAGGCATTTCAAATGCATAAGTATCTTTATGTAGATCTTAAAGAGATAAAAGGCCTGCTATATCAGATGATTATTAAGTTTATCTAGATGAGTGTGATTATGATATTGGCTTGGATGATGATCCAACTTCTTACAATCAAGCTCATGCTACGTTTGCTATTACTTTTCGCTCCCAAAATCAATTTCTGCTTGTAGCAAAAGCTTATTTTAGTATTTGATAAATCTACTCAAAAGTGTCTTTTGAAGAATCTACAGCTAAAATCAGAAATATCCAAAGACAAGTTTAGTTTTTAAATTGTGCGAGAATCATCATAGTACAATTAATGAAACTTTTATAATACCCATAATACCCCTAATGAAATTTAAAATTTACAATCTTCTCGATCTAAAATTCAAACTTGTAATATAATATAATATAATATTGTAACAAATAATATCATAATTATATTAATAACTCTAATATTATTATTTTATCATATAATAAGATGTTATAATAATATTATAATTATTTTAATAATACGATATTATAATTATAATATAATTATAATATGATATTATAATTATTATATTATAATAATAGCATATATTATATTGTATTATATAATTATATTAATAATAATAATAATAATATAATAATTAATATAATTTTATAATTTTAATATTATTATATATTATAGTGTACTATACACG